>NC_090235.1:7522500-7832500 GCF_024489055.1 Chanodichthys erythropterus | reverse complement strand
TGAGTTAAACCAACAATTCTTTTTTACAGTGTAGAATAGTAAACTTACTATTCCAGATACATGTCTATTCTTGAATGACCTGTCAATGCAGATTTATTTCAATAAATGTTCTGTGTGAGCTTTTCGCTGTGTACATCAGAATATGTCTACATGTACATACTGAACTCTTTTACTACAAAAGAGCAAAGTAAATTGAATTTTCCATGATATGTCCCCTGCAAATTGGTTTAGAAGCTAGTCTGAGCGAATTATCTTTATCGTGATTGCATTGTGCTTTCTAATGGTTTGTATAACAGCATTAGTGTGTTGATATTTTCGTAGGTGTCTTATAACTCTATCAGATTATTTTCTAATGTAACCTCATTGAATTTATGCACAGTTTTTATTCCAAATGATATTCTATTACACCATCAGGTAACTCAGCTCATGGAATAAATTTACACGTAACCATCTGTATCCGTCACTGCATCTCTTGTGTTGTAATAGTCAGTCGTGTTTGGCGTTTCTCTTGACTTCCTACCTAAGTGTTAGAGCACAGAGCGCAGGTGACTTTGCAATCTGAGTCCTGGCGTGAGGTGACTCACGGTATCATCAGCTGCACTCCAGGAGTCTGGCAAAACCTTGCTGTCTCCTGCAGATACTCCTGCCAAGTACCTGTCGTGAATTCGATTTTCTCAGCCCTGCTGAGAAGCTGAAAATATGTGAATGTGTACAGATGTTTCTATCAGCAGGTCTCTGTCAAACTGAGAGGCTTTTGAACACAAACCTGCTTTTAATTGCCATTTAGCACACGCTTTTCTTCTAAAGCAACTTGCTGTACACTAATTGAAAGGTCAGTTTATTTAGCCTAAATCTTTGCAGTCAGCATGAAAACAAAATTGACCAAATTTCCTTTCTTTCCTGGTCTTTTTGTGAATGATTCATTGGTGCATGATATCCAAAATAAACAATGTTCATCTTTGCAATAGTTTATCAAAATGTATTAATGACACCATGAACCCCTGTTATTTTTCAGTGATTGTATTCATAATCCAATCAATTCCTGATGGATAGTATCAAGCACTACCAAAAAACACTATTTCTCTTGACTTTAAATCTTTCCCTGCCATTGACGGAATTTTCCAGCATGACAGAGGCCACTATTACGCATCTTCGGAAAGAGTACGGAATCTCCGGATCAAAACACAGGTGAAATAGAAACAGAAACAAGTGATAGAAGCATTGATTAGCAAGTGGTATAGGACTGTGAAGCTTTAGGGGTGTTGATGGACTCAATCTACTCCATCTATGTTTTGATCATCATTCTGAATCCAATCCGGACGTAAAGTAGTCTTTGAGAAAAAATGCGATTTTCTCTGCTTTTTGTTCAAAATGTTGCTTTTTTTTAATGAAACTTACCCACATTCAAGTGCTGATAAAAAAGAATGCATTAAGCTAGAATAAAATATATGATATATTGTATGTGCAGATATTCATACAACAAAATATTAAGGGGGCTATCGAAGTTTTATGAAAATGATTAAAAAAAAATGCAGATACTGGCTTGCAACTTAAAAAAAAATGAAGTTTCTCATTTATACAAGGTTAAAATAATCCTGGTGAGTGTTGTTTGGTTTATGTACTATTATAGTATTTATTAATATTTTGAATTCGCTTTTATTTTTATATTTTCTTGTTAGCTTGTTTTAGTAATTGTATGTGCTTTTGTCATTTTTATTTCTATTTAGCTTTACTTAATTTTAGATTAAGTACTTTGATTTAGACATTTATTTCAGTTAAGTTTTTAAGTTTTTGATATTTATATTTTATTTTATTTCAGCTTTATTTAAGTTGCTGAAAATGATTTGTAATAGTTTTAGTTTTAGGCAACAGTAACATCACTGATCTACACAGTAAAAAAAATATTTTTCGAAGATATAAATAAATCAAAGATTATTGTTATGTTTTTCAATTAATCTCTCTAATACAAACTGTCACGTTTAATTCAATGTGTTATTTGCTGTTGTAAATATGAGTTTCCTAGTTGGAAATTGGAGAGCACACTCTCAAGTCATGCTTACTATAGGAAACTCTGAGACAATTTCCAAGTTTCCGAGTTGAATGCGCCATAAACTTTAAACTTGGTGGAGGGGAGAATGATTATTGCTGTTATTGATATTCTTTATTCGTTTTTTTCCACAACGCCTTGTCTTGTTGTAAAAATAGTTCATGTTTACATATATGAATAACCATTTGAAGCATATTGTATGTTTTCTACACAACGAAAATAGCATGTATTTGACTGCTATTCCAAAATTGCCAGCTGACTATCTAGATACCGTGGTGAACGTTTACGGTTGTAAACGAACGGGATGCTACATTTAAATATCTTCAATACATTTTGGCTTTAATAAGATTTCCTCAAGAAATAGGCAAGAAAAAACCTGGCGTCCTCCATGTTTCCTATTCTTTCCAACGACAAGCTCCTAATCACGACTTCAGAAGTAGGAAGTTTCCAACGGCACGTGAAGGCAACTCTAGTCATCCAGCAACTGACAAGCCAATAGCTCTATATCTATATTTTACAAGTCCAATAGTCATAAGCAAATGATTAGTCATTAATGTAACATTTGCTGATATATGTAATGAATTCTATGCAAAAAAATACTTTATCTTATGCTTAAATCCTCACACACATACAGACACATGACTTAGTCTTGCTGGTGGAACTTCCAAAGACATATCCGCCTTGACACTCGCACAGTAAACACAAAGTACGGCAGCATGTCGCACAACTGTCAAACAACTGCTGACAGGTCTGCTGGTGCTGCATTGTTCAGTGTCAAGTGTCCTAAATACAGCAAAGACCCTTAGGTTCATCTGTGTGTGTGTGTGTGTTTGTGCTAGGATCACAGGTAGCTATTGTAACAACAGAACAATGGAGACGATGTAAACAGGCAGTGTCTGATGAACAAAACAGACTGAGATCTTCTCAAACCATTAATCATCATCAGAGATGTTGTCTTCTGCAGGAAGTGAGAGGAGATGTTGGGGAGAAAGGGATATATTACATTGACTCGGACAGGCCTTGCCTTTCTTGAAGACAATGGTCAAAGATTAGAAACTTCCTGTCTTTTTTAATGCTCTTTCTCTTACAGCTCTTTATTTTAGACCTTTCCGCTACAATCTGTATTCTTCATATCCAGAGAATACTTTCCCTCATGTTCTTTTTAAATTGAAAAAGCCTACATCCTGCATTTTTTTTCTTTCTTTCTTTTTTTTGTTTGTTAAAACATTAAAATAGTTTCAATTTTGGTGGAAAGATCGCAAGGAGCTATTTAAGCTTAACATTTTTGCATTTTTTTCCCACACTTCTCATGTCAGAAAATACATAAATCTGTATAAATATGTAAACATTACTCACTTTCGTGAGTAATGTAATCTATATTTTTTCATTATTTTGATTTAAAGGGTTAGTTCACCCAAAAATGAAAATTCTGTCATTAATTACTCACCTTTCTGTCGTTCCAATCCCGTAAGACCCATAAGTTCATCTTCGGAACACAAATAAATATATTTTTCATGAAGCTTTTGAAACTTTACGAATCTTTTGTTTCGAATCAGTAGTTCGGAGCCCGTATCAAACTGCCAAAGTCATGTGATTTCAGTAAACGAGGCTTTGTTACATCATAAGTGTTTCGAAATTTCAATGGTTCACCACTTGGGGGCGTGACTTTGTCAGTTTGATACATGCTCCGAACCACTGATTCGAAACAAAAGATTCGTAAAGCTCCGAAGCTTCATGAATCAGTGTTTTGAGATCGCTCATCACTAGATATTGTTGAAAAATGTCGTTATTTTGGCACACATGATCTGTTTTAAATACGTCTTTAGTAGCTTTCTGGAACTTGAAAGTGTTAATTGTCTTGCTGGCAATAGAGGCCTCACTGAGCCATTGGATTTGATCAAAAATATCTTAATTTGTGTTCCGAAGATGAACAAAGGTCTTATGGGTTTGGAACGACATGAGGGTGAGTAATTAATGACAGAATTTTCATTTTTGGGTGAACTAACCCTTTAAGCATCTGACCAGCACATCACCGAAACAAGGACTCAACCAATGGTGTGAGTTTAGGACGGGAATATCTGTTTGTTCAACCAATGGCAGGCGTGTTTGAGAAGTCTGTTTGAAATTATTTTTATTTAATTTTTAAAATTGTTTGGTAATGCTAGTGGCAGAGATATTACACACTTCACCTTTAAATTAGTTTTCCTCTAGATTTGATGTCAGGAATTTGTCTGGTCGACATCATTTTTAATGAAATCAGCGCACATGCAAATTACTCTGAAATTACTCTGCTGTCACTGATAAATTACTATACAACAGCGTTTCTGGATGATTTTCATTAGATATGCTGCAGATTTACTCTTGACAAAGACATGTCTATAAAGTCACTCTATTTGCATATTCACAAAATATGCATCACTCAATTCTAAATTAAAAGTTTGGCCTGGCTGGGAGCTTTTAGAAAATGAAATATCACCACATTCTGATTAGTATGGTTTTGTGTGAGTGGGAGTATATTTTTGCTCATATCCTTGAATTTCAAACCATATAGTTAGGACCTTGTATGTAACATCTAATTTGAGATGAAAGCACTCAGGTATAATTTTCCTCTTCTGCCCTGCCATCCTGATCACATATGCCAGAAGCTATAAATACTCAACCTCACAGGATTCTTTGTCTGCAGTTGTCAACATGATTTTATAAGAGTACTTTCTGTCAATTCTGTCATCATTTACTCACCCTCATGTCATTCAAAAACCTTATGACAAGATGTTTTGAAGAACGTTCATGCTGCTTTTCCATCTGTATCTGATTTAGAATTAGCAGAAATATGTGAGAAATATAACGACCCAAAGACAAAAGGACTGTTAAAAATAAGCTGTTATGTAGGAGCAGTGTGGGCAGAGCTGTGTCATATGCCATAGCTGTGCACAAGGCGACCCGCGTTCGAGTCTCAGCTCAAGGTTCAGGCTTATTTGTGCATTAAAGGACTAGTTCATTTCCGAATGAAAATTTCTTGATAATTTACTCACCCCCATATTCATCCGATATGTTTATGTCTTTCTTTCTTCAGTCGAAAAGAAATTAAGGTTTTTGAGGAAAACATTTCAGGATTTTTCTCCATAGTGGACTTCAGTGGGGTACAACTGACCCTTCGCAAAGCCCCGTCCCCCTTAGTTACTGTTGCTTTGTCCGACAAGCGGATACTGACAACACGTCGACGGACAAGACAAAGCAGGTTACTTATGATATTAAACAAAGTCCCAGCTTTCAAACTGTGTAGTTTTTTAAGAAATTCAAACAATAAAAACCGTTTTGTGGCTCTTTATTGTGTCGTGATCATGGTCGTGACAGATTGCTGTAGTGACTCAGCTCAAGAGGCTCGTAAACCGATCATCTCTTCCCACTAGTCCATTTATAGCGTCAAATAAACATGAATGAACATGAGAATCAATGTTAATCTTCTAACTCCTGACTGCTTTGTCGGACAAAATGGCAGATTCGGCATTCTGATTGGTTAAATCGCTTGTCAATCAAACTCCCTGCGAAGGGTCAATTAAGGCTGTGACGGTAGGCATGACAACTGCGCCACCGCGGTCGTGGAATGTCACCGGCGGTAGTGTTATATATATAATCTCAGAGGTCGTGTTAACCTAAAATTTTCCGTCATTGATGGAATTTTTTTAGCAGTGACGGAAAAAATCTGCAGCCCGTCCGTCATTTTGACAGATTATGTAGCTTTTAACTGTAATTCCCACCCCTGTCCTGTAGGTGGTGAGTGTGCTCCAGCAGAGCATGTTGCTAATGTACTGTTAAATGTGGTTAAAGTTACCATCGTTTCTTACTGTATTCACAGAGACAAGAGCCGTCGCTATTTTCATTTTTAAACACTTGCAGTCTGTATAATTCATAAACACAACTTCATTCTTTATAAATCTCTCCAACAGTGTAGCATTAGCCGTTAGCCACAGAGCACAGCCTCAAATTCATTCAGAATCAAATGTAAACAATATAACAGTATACAATACTCACATGACGACGCATGCATGCAGTATGCATGAGGAACACTTTGAAAGAACAATTTTGAGGGTTATATTAGCTGTGTAAACTTTGTTTATGCACTGTTTAAGGCAAGCGTGAGCTCCGTGGGCGGGAAGCGTGAGCATTTAAAGGGGCCGCAACATGAATCGGTGCATATTTAATGATGCCCCAAAATAGGCAGTTAAAAAAATTAATAAAAAAAAAATCTATGGGGTATTTTGAGCTGAAACTTCACAGACACATTCAGGGGACACCTTAGACTTATATTACATCTTGTAAAAAAACGTTTGATGGCACCTTTAATTACTTTTCAACTGAAGAAAGAAAAACATAAACATCTAGCATGACATGGGGGTGAGTAAATTATCAGGTAATTTGAATTCTGAAGTGAACTAATCCGTCATCAGAGACTAGTTGACTCGACTTTAATCACATAAATGTTGACTGAAGTTGTTAAACCCCTAATTTGTACTAGCTGAGAACTCACAAAGAGCTTATAAATTGTGTAAAGGAGTCAAAACAGTGGGAACACATAAACAAAGATCTGCTGCGAGCAGACGGCAGTTCAGACACCTGTACCAAACTGTAATGAGCAACATTATGATGAGAAAAAAACAGTTGAGCATTGTGTCCTTTTAGGGTAGCATCTTGTGACATCACATCCTGTTTTTGGTTCGTTTAGATGTCTTTAGTCCCTTTTGCGTTCATATTTCAGTCAAACCCCAACAGAGTTTGTTTGGAAGTGGACAGAGCCCCATCTTTTCAGGGGACTCTGTCCATTTGTTTGGTGCACACCAGGGTTCGGATGGCAGCGTTCACTCTTATTCAAATGAACCGCATTAACAGAGCAATCGAACCAAACCTGCCAAGTGTAAACACACCCCAAGTTGGTGTCAGTGATGTCCAACCTTCATAATTACCTTTTAATTTTCGGAACATCTATTAAACAGTAATTTGATATAAAATGCAGTGGAATAAGGAAGGCACAATGCGCAGTTCTTCTAAAGCCTTGTTTAACCCAGAAAACGTTTTTTAATTAATCAGTGCTTGCATAATTAATGTGTCTTTAGTGCCTACTAGGGTAAATGTTTTTTCCAGTGTCATGGCTGTTAATTTTTAGGACATCTTCCACTTTAAATCAGTTATGAGGTGGTTTTCTGACTGCTGGAGTGTTGTGTGTTGATGTCTAGTTTTATGTTGATGTGATTAATGAGTGTTGAAAATGCAGGGCACGTGGTGTCATAACAGCAGTTAGCAAAATCCCCATATGCCTTACGGAACTGAGGGACAGCGGCAAACTGTATACCTGGATGTTTTATAAAGAGAAGCTGATGAAGGCAAGAAAAGGGCAAGAGCTAGATATAGCAGAGAATACCAAACAGAGACTCCTTTTTAAGCTGGATTCTATGTAAAATGAAACAGAATGAGGGAAAAATAAGATCTTATAAGATGTGGTATAAGGAAGTAATTCAAAGAGATGAAATGGATTAGTCGCTGCTTTATAAAAGGAAGTGTGTCTTTTCTTGTTCTAGCTACTTTTTAATGAAATGCTCTTGCAAGTGTTTTCATATTCTTAAATTAAAATTCAGCTCTTTGTCTTTGTTTCTGCATCACTGACGGGAGAGTTAGTTATTTTTATGCATATTGAAAATCAGAACGTTTTCTTTCTTTCACACTGTTGTATAAATGTCAAGAAAAAGTCAATGAATTGTAACTGCTGGAAAGAGTTTGCTTTTATTTGGGGCTCTATTTTGTTAATTTTGTTCATTGATAATCATCATCCATTTTTAATCACTATTATCACAGTTATTTTTAGTGGTATTAATGTAAAAAACTACTCTGTGATTATAAATATTATAAATAATAATTAATTTTAATCAAATATTTTTATATTTTATTTTAATAAATAATATAAAAGTAATTTATTAATAATTATATATTTTTAGTCACTGTTGTCAGTTATTTTCAGTATGATTAATGTAAAAAAGCAATATGCTTTAATTATGAATATTATAATACAAATATTTTATTTTAATTAATTATTTAATATTTTTATTTTAATAAATAAATAAATGAAAGTATTAATCATTGTAATACATTTTTAATCATTATTATTACAGTTATTTTTAGTGGTATTAATGTAAAAACCTACACTGTGATTATAAATATTATAAATAATAAATAAATAATGTTAATCAAGTATTTTAATATTTTTATTTTAATAAATAATATAAAATTGATTTATTAATAATTATGTATTTTTAGCCACTGTTATCACAGTTATTTTCAGTATGATTAATGTCAAAGCAATATAAATATTATAATAAAAATATTTTATTTTAATTAATTATTTTAATATTTTATTTCAATAAATAAATAAATTATTAATCATTGTAATACATTTTTAATCATTATTATTACAGTTATTTTCTGTATTATTCATGTAAAGACTATGTGCTTTAAAAATAAATGTTATAAATAATAAATAAATAAATAAAATATTTTATTTTAATGCATTATTTTAATATTTTTATTTTAATAAATAAAATATATTAATTTATTAATAATTGTTATACATTTTTAATCAGTATTATCACAGTTAATACATTTTATTATAATATTATTATTTTTAAACAAGTAAATAAATAATTTTGTAGCACATTCAAGGTCCAAACATTTTGTGGAGGGTTTCTAACTTTAACTGGGTCCTCATACTGCGTTTCACTTTCTGGTTTTAATAGTGGAGGTTCAGATTTGTTGAGAAATATTTTTAAAATCCCTTAATACAGAACTTTTCTCACTATTTGTTTGTAACATTCTTATGAATATGTGTCGTTCATGATTTTCCATGTTTGTTTTTTTTTTTCATTAAATGATATGAAAGCTCTAAATTCGTGGACGTTTTTGCTACTGACGTGGGTTCAGATGAAGGTGTCATCTTTATTCATCATGCCTCTTGATTGGCCCTCACCTCCAGCCGTATCCCTGCTCACAGTCTGGGTTATTTATAGTTACGAATGAAGCACTGTCAAGACATTAAAAACAAAAACCTGCATTGAAAGACACTCTTGAGACTCTTTAGTCCTTGAGAATATGAACTTTAAATTCTTGCAATTTTTTTTCTTTCTCCCATCGACCTGCTCTGCTGTTACTATGAACTACAAATGAAGCATTGAAATTCCACTTTGGGGAAGCTACTATGATTTGTGCGATCGTTCTATGCAGTAGTTTTATAAATAGCATTGCCTGCTCACTATTTTTAAGTCCCAGTGGTGCTTTTTCCTCTAAACTGGTGCATGCTGTCACTTCACATTGCAGATCACTGCATTCATACTGCATCTCTCTTGTTCTCTATGCAGTCTAAGACTTTGCTTCATGTTTCATCACAGGTTGAATTAAGGCTGGACAGGGGTGATGTCACTGCAAAGTAAGTTTAATCATTTAAGAATTGTTAAGTTTCATGTGTGCTGATGATCAAGTTTGTTTGATCTCAAACTCTGATTTCAGTGTCACTGATTTGCTTATTAGTGACTTTTAAAAGTATTAATGAGTATTAAAAAAAATTCAAAAGTATTAACATAAATTTTAAAAATATATTACGTTAATATAAGTATATAGCTAAATATAATTATGAATATATATGAGCAATATCACACGGGTTGAATCACAGCGTGCTGATATACAGCCATATTGCACGGCTACTAGTGTGATTATTGTGTTTATACAACAGTTCGACGGCACGGGTGTATAAATAAATAAGAAATAACAACGAAGTGTCTTGTGAATTGTATTTTGTACAGTATAATTGAGACTGAGAGAGATCGCCTGAGCGAGTATTACCTGTGTCTGATATATCATACATTCTTCAGGTCGATGTCCATAATATTATATCTGTTATAAAAATCAATTTTAATGTCCGCTGAGGAAAGCGATCTTTTTGTAGTTGAGGGAATTTTCCATGACATACAGCGCTAAAACAACGTCCTCTGTTTACAAAAGTCTCTTTCAATTTAAAAGTCTCTTGCGGCTGACTCACTGAATGAGTCTCATTCGCTCATACAGTTTGCCGCCATCTAATGGCGTATTCATGTAACTTTCACTCAGGGTGCGTTCACACTTGTAGTTCGGTTCGTTTGGTTCATTTGGTCCGGACCAAAGAAGGAAAAAAAGCATTTAGTCCTGGTCCGGTTAGCGTTCAGATTGGCAATTTTATCACCGAACCAAAAGATACCGAACCTTCAGGCATAGGGATACATTCACAACCTGTTTGGTCGGATTTTATGACGTATTGCCTATTTTGAAACGGAACTTACCGAACATCCAAAACAGTGCTGTTTTCTGAGGTAAATGCGCTCGTTGTGTGTGTGTAGCCTGCATGTGATGGTATTTTGGCCAGCTGGAAACTCGTGAAGAGCTTGTAAATGTGTAAAGTAGTCAAAACACCGGCGGGAATCCATCCATCACACACACAAATTGATCTGCTCCGTGGAGACGCGCGCCTGATGCCTGTCATGTGCAAACTCGCGTCTATGATGAGAAAAACCGACATGCGTGAGGATTCTGTCCTTTTTAGGGTCTCGTCTTCCTGTTTTTGGTTCGGTTACATGTCTTTGGTCAGTGTTGCGTACATATATCATTCGAACCGCACCAGAGTTCGTTTGGAAGCGGACCGAGACCCATCTTTTCAGCGGTCTCGGTCCGCTTGTTTGGTGCACACCAGGGTTCGGATGGCAGCGTTCACATATGTTCAAATGAACCGCACTAACCGAGCAACCGCACCAGGGTTCGTTTTAATCAAACCAAACATGACAAGTGTGAACGCACCCTCAATCCAAATTACGCACTAATGGACCCTTTCTCAATACCAAATACAACATATTATTTATATAAAATATATATTTTTTTAACAATATTTGCACATTTCAGATTAAACATAATTGTACAGTTCAGTCAAATGTACAAAAGCAGTGCTCTACAGGATGTAAGTTAAATATAGCGGTAACACTTTACAACAGTACATGAATAACCATGAACTAATACCTGAGTTAATAGTTACTTCAACATGAACTCAAGATTAGTTAAGATATGAACTAATGAAGAGTGATCCTTAACTACGACAGGAGTCATAGGGATTCATGCATGAAAACAGAAGCCTTAACTACGCGTTAATACATGTTTGACAATTAATGCATTAATTAACATTTAGGGTAAACTAAATCAAACAGTCTCTATAAGAAGGAATAATACATATTTGGACTTTGAAATAAATTTAAACAATTTATTCTTGTCAGAATTTAAACTACGGACATCAGCAGCTTCATTATAAACATTACTGAAAGGCACAGGATTAGTTTGTAATTATTTTCACTGACCCTCCTTATCAAACATATAAAATACTAAATACACTATTTATCTTAAAAGGTCTTAATCTGTTTTGTGATATTCTTTCCTATCAAACTAAACTACTGTGACTTACATCAGTTCCTGAGGAATCGGTTCCCAAAAAAATAACCAAACAGGAAACATGAACTAAGGTCAGGGAGTGTTTGCTGGATTCAGAAGTTCACTCTCCATCCAGACGCAGGCCGTGATCATAATGTACCTCCATTCTCTGACTTTTTGAAAAGTCACACAACATCACTTAACTGGGCTGATTACTTATATAGTTGTGTTAGTACAAGTGTATTTGAAAGTAAGTTAATGATAATCATGAGCTGAATTTGGTAAGTAGTTAACAGTGAATTAATTATGATTGTGCCCCCTCAAGTAAAGTCATGACATGATGCACATATCACACATCATTAACTAATATATGAATAATCACTAAGCGTGCCATCCTTAATCCTTTACACCCCGGTACAAAAAAACTAAAATAAAAAGTATTTGTATTTTATTTTTATTTTATTTATATAATTAAACATATATGGACTTGAAAGCAAGCCATAAACATACCTGTAAAGACACACATAAGGCACATTTACATCTAAAATAGCGCGCATCCACAAGCTAATGTTAATCAAAGCATATACATTTAAACGACAAAAATACAAATACAGTTAATAACTGCACATAACCTCCTGAAAACCCCAATAAAACATACATCTAAATATGTCTTTAATTATTAATTCGGCTTACCAAAGCAGTCAACATTTATTAGTTTAAAATGCCAGCAACACAACAAACGCGCCAAGAGAACACCTAGCGTGCGCCACTAATGAGTGTCCCGCCAGAAACAAACCCTTCATACTTTAGTTCCGGGAATAAACTATGACTATTTAGCTATGACTAAATATAAATGAACTGTAAAAATCAGAAAACAGTTTAGATCAAATTAAATTTATTAGTGGTAGTTAGTCTATTTTCCACATTTGATTAGACAGATCTATGTAATTAATGGCTAAATAATCATGTGCCATTGCAATTATTTGTCACAAAGCTGCAGATGGCAGATTATGATATTACAGTGTAAATTATGACAGTATTAAATCGCGTTTAATTCAAATTCAGAGTACTTCTTGTTTACTCTTATGGAGGCTGATTTATTTAGTTTACCCTAAATGTTAATTAATGCATTGATTATCAAACATGTATTAACGCGTAGTTAAGGCTGCAGTTTTCATGCATGAATCCCTATGACTCCTGTCGTAGTTAAGGATCACTCTTCATTAGTTCATATCTTAACTAATCATGAGTTCATGTTGAAGTAACTATTAATTTAGGTATTAGTTCATGGTTATTCATGTACTGTTATTGTAAAGTGTTACCAATATAGCTTTAATATTAAATTATTAAATTTAACATAGACCAATTAGATGTGCTCAGGAACAAGTAATAGATTAATGAGACCAAAGATTGCCCATTTTATGTACCCAAAATGAATTATATCTCATTTTTAACCACTATAAGAGACGGCGGCAAATCCCCCAAGCATTGGCTGAGGTGTTCTCAGCGGCTACACGAGCACTGAACACCTGCTGACGGCCTGAAGCTTGCATCTCTGAAAACATCTAAACAAAGTGTAAAATAGATGCTATGATTAAATATGAATCACAAACTTCAGGTCTAAAAATAACTACATTTTCGCCTAAAAAACTTTTCGTGGTACAACAAATGTAGTATTTCTAAAAAAAATACGGTGGATTTGATCGGCAGCCATGTCAGTCAATTCAAGTGGAGTGATACAAACTGTATCACTGTGGCGATACTGGTAGAATATTGCATGGCTGGAAAGACCTCCCAACCAATCAGATTTGAGTACCAGAAAGAACTGCTGTATAAATATACATACATATACACATGAATAATTAATATGTATATGTTAATGTATCTATGCTAACATCACACAATATATATATTGTGTGTGTGTGTGTGTGTGTGTGTGTGTGTGTGTGTGTGTGTGTGTGTGTGTGTGTGTGTGTGTGTGTGTAAAAAAAAATTGTATATGCATATCTATGCTAACATCCCACAATTTTTAATGAGTGACTTCTTTTCTATGAAAACACATCTGCAGATGATATTTGAATATTTTCATCTGAAGTGATGATCCTTTGTCAAATATTTACTAATTTTCATGCTCTTCTTCTGCAGTGAGTGAGGCAGAGGGGGCTGTGAAAGTGGAAGAGTGGCAGCAGACGTTTTACGCCTCCGACTCGGGGATACAGTCAGGAGCCACCACGATTCGTGATGAGGAGGAATCTGAGTTCAGTAAGAAGTATAGCATCAGTGCCAGCGCTGCGGAGAGCGCCACAGGTAATGTGTTCGCTCGAAAGGTCTCCCTATGCCTCTCCGAACATTTTGATGAATTATACTTCCTGAGGGCCTCCAAAATTTCACATTAGAGTCAGTGGCATTGAACCCTTCCGCAAGGGCTGTGTACTTCACTGGACTTGTACAACATTTGGAGAGTGTTGTTTTTTGTTTACTATGGGATTTTTGCTTTATTATACGCATGCAGTAAAAAGTGCATTGATTAATCCTGTTGCTTCATCTGTTCAATATTCATATTAAACGTACCCGTGGTTTTCTCATTATTTTTTGTCATCATGGTGCATCTCGTCAGTTCTAAATATCTGGGGATTTTAAAATAGATTCTTCACCATGGCAGCATATGTGCTTGCTCAGTTTGGAAGAAAGCTGCAAATTTATTGTCTGCCCAGAGCCAGTGACATTTAGAAACTCATCCAAACACTCAGTTCAGTAGGTTCACTTTTTATGGTTAGAATATTATTGTTATCACAACAGAACCTCCAAAGACCCATTTCTGATGTTCACAATGCTTCCAGCATGGATTGCACTTTATTCGGAGTGTCACAGACACACTCCTTTATTTCCACCTCTGGTTCTCTGGTGTCAATCTGTTCTGTTATTAAATGTGCCCTGAACCACATCTCCATTGCATCATGCTACGAAATACAGCATGATGTGATGGATCATACAATGTTGGTATTTTATAAAACTGACTGATTAGATGAGCCACTATCGAGGGCCTATTGGTGGATTAAACAGCTGATATGCACATGCCTGTGACTGCACATTGATTCTATATTAATGCACTAAGTCTGCATATCTACAATATTGTGCACAATATAATTAATAATTGGTGGAAGAACCAATTAATGTAATACTTTTAATAATAATAATAATAATAATAATAATAATAATAATAATAATAATAGCATATGTATTTAATAATAATATTTAAATGATGTTATTATTATTAATATTATTTAATAAAATTGTTATTATTGTTCGTTGTTATTGTTGTGCGAAACAGAAATGTTTCTTTTTAATCATAAATATGGCACACTTAAATTTTGAAAATATTATTAAATGTAGTGTGCTTTTATTATTATTATTATTGTTATTGTTATTATTATTTTTATGTTTATTATACAAGTAATAAATAATATAACATACTATATTTTATTAATATTAATATTTATTATTAATATTAATAATAATAATCATCATTCTTTATTTTTTATATATTTTAATATTTTTATAATAACAATTATATTATACACATTTATTATTATTATTATTATTATTAATAATAAATAGTAGTACTTTTATTTGTTATTTATTATTGTGGTTGTATTATTGTTTTTTATTATACTTTTTATTATTATTAAATATATAAATAATAGTAATAATAATAATAACACACTTTAAATTTAATAATACATCCAAAAATTAAGTGTGCTTATTATTATTGATTATTATTATTATTAGTAGTATTATTTTGTTATGGTTGTTTTTAATAATAATAACATTAATAATATTTAATAATATTATTAATGTTGTTTTTAATAATAATAACATTAATAATATTTAATAATATTATTAATGTTATTATTAAAGAAATAAATAATAGTAGTAGTAGTAGTAGTAGTAATAATAATAATAATAATAATAATAATAATAGTACACTTTACATTTAAAGGTGCTCTATGTAAGAATGGCAGCTAGTGGTTGAAATGGGTAGTGCAGTCTAAAATCAAAATATTATTTGCCCCGCCTCCTCCTTCTCAGACTCGTGCTCTCACGGGTTGCCAGTTTGAAGAAACGCAACAGGAGCAAGCTCAATTGACATTGGAAGGCGAGGAGAATTACACACTGTAAAATAATTAGTTGATTTATTGATTTATGATGAGTTGATATCGCGTTTTAATATGCTCTCGTTCATAGAGATTTTTAGATGGTTGCTGAGGCTTTTTAGGTCGGGTAGAATCTGCGATCTCTGACCCAGTTTGTTCGCTGGCTTCCATGGCTGTAATTTGCTGCATATGTTTTCGCCAATGGCAACCCGGGCTGGAGAACTACTATTGGGTAAATTGGCAACATGCGGTCTTGCACAGACGGAAACAAAAACAAGAAATTCCGATACGGAACGCAAATTTCAAAGTAAAATAACTGGCTGTAGCAATGGTTTTCCGAGAATAGAGTATCTGAAATCATCATGTTTAATAAGTATCTGCAAACATATTATGGTATTTTTATGCTTTAGTACAGTCAAAAACTTACATAGAGCATCTTTAAAAATACATTCAAAACTTAAGTGTGCTTATTATTATTATTATTATTTTTTTTTTCTATGTTTTTTAATAATAATAACATTAATAATATGTATCATAATTAGATAAATAAATAAAAGTAATAATAATAGCACACTTTACTTTAAAAAATACCCTCAAAAATTAAGTGTGCTTATTATTGATTATTATTATTAGTAATAGTAGTAGTAGTAGTATTTATTATGGTTGTTTTTAATGATAATTATTATTAGAAATATTATTATTAAACAAATAAATAATAATAGTAGTAATAATAATAGCACAATTTACATTTAAAGGTGCCCTAGAACTTTTTTTAAAAAGATGTATTATAAGTCTAAGGGGTCCCCTGAATGTGTCTGTAAAGTTTCAGTTTAAAATACCCCATAGATTTTTTTAATTCATTTTTTTAACTGCCTATTTTGGGGCATCATTATAAATGAGCCGATTCAGGGCTACTGGCCCTTTAATTCTCCTGCTCCACGCCCACGGAGCTCACGCTTGCCTTGAACAGTGCATAAAAAAAGTTTACACAGCTAATATAACCCTCAAACGGATCTTTACAAAGTGTTCATCATGTATACTGCATGTATGCGTTGGATCATGTGAGTATTGTATACTGTTTTATTGTTTACATTTGATTCTGAATGAATTTGAGGCTGTGCTCCGTGTCTAACGGCTAATGCTACACTGTTGGAGAGATTTATAAAGAATGAAGTTGTGTTTATGAATTATACAGACTGCAAGTGTTTAATAATGAAAATAGCGACGGCTCTTGTCTCTGTGAATACAGTAAGAAACGATGTTAACTTTAACCACATTTAACAGTACATTAGCAACATGCTAACGAAACATTTAGAAAGACAATTTACAAATATCACAAAAAATATCATGGATCATGTCAGTTATTATTGCTCCATCTGCCATTTTTCGCTATTGTTCTTGCTTGCTTACCTAGTCTGATGATTCAGCTGTGCAGATCCAGACGTTACTGGCTGCCCTTGTCTAATGCCTTTCATAATGTTGGGAACATGGGCTGGCATATGCAAATATTGGGGGCGTACATATTAATGATCCTGACTGTTACGTAACAGTCGGTGTTATGTTGAGATTCACCTGTTCTTCTGAGGTCTTTTAAACAAATGAGATTTATATAAGAAGGAGGAAACAATGGAGTTTGAGACTCACTGTATGTCATTTCCATGTACTGAACTCTTGTTATTTGACTATGCCGAGATAAATTCAATTTTTCATTCGAGGGCACCTTTACAAATACATTCAAAAATTAAGTGTGCTTTTTTATGAGGTGGTTCTTAAGACCACCTCATAACAGTGTTAAAATAATTGAATGTGGCTCTTTTCTTCCTCTCTGTACTCAGATGTTGAGGCTCAATACAGTCTAACTCGAGCCCAGAGAGTGCGTGCAGCCATGTTCCCCGAGACGCTGGTGGAGGGAGAGACGGTGCTCACCACTCAGAGCAATCCAGACCAGCCCACCAATGTGCAGAGACTGGCCGAGCCCTCGCAGCTGCTGAAAACAGCCATCGTCCATCTCATTAACTATCAGGATGATGCTGAGCTGGCCACACGTGCTGTACCAGAGCTCACCAAACTGCTGGCCGATGACGACCAGGTATGATGTCGGATGGTACAAACCCTTTTAATTAATATTAAACATGCCTGTTTGAGGCTGGGAATCTAGTGAAACCTGTTTAAAAATGCCATCAATGAGTTACGGCTAAAAACAAAGCTTTGTGCTGGAGAACTTTTCCATAAAACAGAGATAAATCAGTACAGTTCTGCACAAAGCTATAGCTTTTGTTCTGTTGATATCCCACATGAGCTGATATCTTCAAAATGATCTAGAGTGAAATTACAAAAGTTTTGACTTAGTAGCTGTCATTCTCAGAGAATAAATCAGGCAGCGCACATGATGATATGAGATGCAGAAGGAAAGTGGTAATGAAAAGATGCAAGATGGGAAATAATCTCACAGGACGGCCAGAACTGAAGGGGAATAAAGTGAAACAAAAACTGAAAAGTGCTGCAATATGATATGGAAAACAACTTTTGGATATGATCTATTTTCCAAGTTTACTGGCTGCCAAGGGCATTCAACCATTGAAATTTGTTCATTTTTCTGTTCATGCCATGTGTATAATCTAGCATACTTTTACATAAATTTGCTTGTTTTTGTGCATTAATACATTACAAATTTTTAAGACCATTTTTTAAATTTTTTAAAAACAATTTTAATACTGCCTTGAGTCACCAACTGACCCTGCACAAAGACCCGCCCCCCTTAGTTACTGTTGCTATGTCCGTCAAGCCGTGGCGCTGTCACACCACACAGTGAAAAATACATCGCGGAGCAAAGAGGACACTGACAACATGTCGACAGACAAAACAGAGCAGGTTACTTATGATATTAAACAAAGTCCCAGCTTTCAAACTGTGTAATTCTTTTTGAAGAAATTCAAACAATAAAACATTCTGTGGCTCTTTAATGTGTTGTGCCAGATTGCTGTAGCGCCTCAGCTCAAGTGGCTCGTGAACCAATCATCTCTTCCTACTAGTTCATTTATAGCATCAAATAAACATGAATGAACATCAGAAGGAATATTGTCTTAAACGCGGAAAGACATCTGTAAACATCATTTTTCAAGTTCAAGTCCATCAAGGTTAATCTTCTGTCTCCTGACTGCTTTGTTGGACAAAATGGCGGGCTCTGCGTTATGATTGGTTAGATCGCTTGTCAATCAAACTCCCGGCGAAGGGTCAATTGTGAAATATTGTTCCTTAAAGGGATAGTTCACCCAAAAAAAAATGTACTCACCCTCAAGTTGTTCCAAACCTGTATGAATTTTGTTCTTCTGTTGAATTCAAAAGAAGATATTTGGAAGAATGTTTTACCCAAGCAGATCTCGTCCCCAAGTATTTTTTTTCCTACTATGGTAGTCAATGGGGGATGAGATCTGCTTGGGTACATTAAATCAGTGATGTCAATGGAGTTTATTCTGGTAATTCTCATCTTATAAATTTCATATAATGATATATTCAAATAAAATTTCTCATAAATAGTGATATATATATATATATATATATATATATATATATATATATATATATATATATATATATATATATATATATATATATATATATATATATATTTATTTATATTTATAAGAATTTTTCCATTTTCCAATTAATAAAAAATGTAGAAAAAACATAATAAAAACATGGTAACTTTCAAAACTTAAAAAAAAAAAATTGCACTGTAAAATGTAATTAGTTGAGTTTACTTAGAAAGCTTAATTAAACTGTTGGGTTTACTTAAAAAACTTAAGGAAACCGATTGCCTTAAATTTAGCAATCATTTTGAATTGATAAAACTAGCTACCACACAGTACAGAGTACTTAGAAATCTTGAGATGCTTTTGTTATACTGTAATTATACGTTTAAGTACTGAGTAATATTAAACACTCTATAGGGTTAGGTTCAGGGTTAGTTGGATGTCTATATGCATAATTTATATTCTTCTCTAGCATTGCTGCAAAAAAACCCTTTATTTTTAAGAGTCGGAACTTTATTTAAAGTAAAAAGTAAAGAAAATAAAAGTCCCAGTTTTGACATGTAAGATGTCTTTTACCTTCGCAGGTGGTGGTAAACAAGGCAGCACTCATTGTGAACCAGCTTACTCGGAAGGAGGCTTCTCGTCGCGTGCTCATGCAGTCTCCTCAGATGGTGTCGGCTGTGGTGAGGGCCATGCAGAACACCGGAGATCTGGAGACGGCTCGCTGCGCTGCCAGCGTCCTGCACAGCCTGTCCCACCAGCGTGAGGGCCTGCTAGCCATCTTCAAATCGGGTGGCATCCCCGCGCTAGTACGCATGCTGAGGTGAGTGTATGCATCAGCGTTTTACTTCTGTAATGTGACATATTTCCATACGAACCAGGATATGTGAAAAAATGTTCAGCAGGCAGGTGTTACATACCCGATTGTCTCTCAAAAGCCTACTTATGAAGACCCCATGTGGAATTTTACATGAATTTAAATGTTTTTAGTATTTATATTGGTAAATAAGTACTTGTTTTATGTGTATAATTTTATAACTTATTTTAATATGGAATATAATTAACAAAATAATAATATAATAAATTAAATAATAAACAGTAAATATTAAAAATTCAAATACAATATAATATATATTAAATTATATTATTTATATTTATATATTTGTAAAAATACAGTATATACAAAATATGTATATTGTTCCATATAAATAATTCAATTATTACATATACTTCTTATATGAAAACAGTGAGTTTTAACATGTAAAACAGTCTTGATTATTTTCAAAGACTTTAGACATACAAAGATGGTGCGCTCATAATACTTATGAATAGTTTGTGTAATTAGCAACACATCGTTAGCTATTTGATAACACAGTCAAGCAAAAGGCTAATCATATTAATTACTATAGGTTGGATATTGTAAAAAGCGACACCATTGTGCAGCATTTACCTCAGGAAGTTGACCGAGTGGATCTCATGTGAGCGAGTGGAGGCGGGACTTAATCATTGATCCACATATATATTAAATGAGGCAATGGTGTAGAGTTACATTCAAGCTATTTTAAGGCACAGAGACATTTTTTCACAAAAAAAAAAGTTGAAATATGTCATTTTGGTGATCAGAGATGAGTTTTAAGGGATACAATTATTGACTACAGGGGGACTTTATATATCCATATCGTATCAATAGATGTTTGGGCCATATTATGGTTTTATGCAAAAAGATTGGTGAATTATTAATAAAGCCATCTCAGGATATTAAATATCATCAGGCTTACATAACATTTTTTAAATTTATATTACCCGTCTTGGAAAAATGCAGATACCCTCTGTTGACTTATGTATGAAAATGGTGAATGACAGATGATTTGACGGTCTGATGCGCTTGTGTTTTAATTAGTCCCTTGACTGTTCATGGACAGACAAATGTTTTGGTTGAATAGAGGTAAATGTTTGATGGACACCCACAATTCCTAAGAGAACCTTAGACAGACCATGCTAGATCACCACCAAACCGGCAGTATCCAGCCAGGACCAGGGGTGCGTTTCCCAAAAGCATAGTTATTCGTTACTAACATAGGGAAACAGTCGTGACTAGCTAGTTGATTTGTTCACCAATGTATCGTGGTAGTGGTAGTGAAGCAGCGAGTCACGTAGTTGTACGGGAAACGCACCCCAGCATGGGAATTCATGCTAGTTTAAGCTGGTCCTTTCAGCATAATCCTTCCATTATTGGTCGTGTTAGTTTTGGTGAGCGTGTTTAGCTTTCCTCTCATTGTGGCGCACATTAATTTGTGCTCACTTTATCTCCTTTCTATTTTGTGAATGAGGCCTGGAGCTAACCTGTGGTGCATTCTGATGAACGCTGTGACTAAGCAATGCTAAAGCAGGACAATGTGTCCAGTCATATCTCTGTAAATGAAAACGTCCACTACACCACCCTGTAATAGGGGCCAGAGCAGAGCTGTATTTTAGAGATATATTTGGACTGTGATGGGAAATTTGCTCTGTCAGAAAGCCCATTTACAGCAGATGCTGAGATAATAGAACGGAGCAGAATCTTTATGACCACGCAACCAGGGCCACTGTAACTTTGACACAGTATCAGCTTATTAAGTTGCATTGAGAGTCTCCTTGGTGCAGCCAGCCTGTATTTAAATGTCATGATCAAGGATGCCATTGTGAGATCTTAAAAATTGCTGCATGCAACCACTCTGTTAGAAGCTCAGATCTGTAAAGGAGATGTGTGTAATTTTTCTGATGTGAAAGCACTCTTTTCTCTTTCAGTTTAATATGCAGAGACAAGCAAAAGTAAGCCATTTGTAGGTTGATTTTTCAGAAAATTGTAAATTGAGATACTGTAGCCGAAAACAATGCGACTTTTTGTTTGAGCATCCCGACATAGCCAACCAATGGCAGGACTGTTTTTCTGGTAGACAGGGTAGATGTTTGAGAGACCTAATTAAGAAGAGTCTAATTTTGTAACTACAAAAATAAATGTAAACAATAAGTAATATAATACTTTTCGCATGATACATATAAAATAAAAATATGAACAAATATATTTTGACAATATGAAATAAAACGCAAGTATGAAAATAGTTTTGTGAATATTTTATTGTATTATATTATATTAGAATATCTATAATATTTAATTTTGAAATTGTATTTATTTTAAGAATAAATAATATATTTTTTTAATAAATTATTATTATAATGTAGAAACAACAAAATGTATTTTAACAAAACGAAATAAAAAGCAAGTTTGAAAAATGTTTTGTGAATACTAAATTGTATTATATTAGAATATCTAGAATAATATTTAATTTTGAAATTTTATTTATTTTAATAATAAATAATATTATTTGATTTATTTTAATAAATAATAACTATTATTATTATTTGGAAAAATATGAACAAATGTATTTTTACAATATGAAATAAAAAGCAAGTATGAAAATAGTTTTGTGAATATTTTATTGTATTATATTATATTAGAATGTCTATAATATTTAATTTTGAAATTGTATTTATTTAAGAATAAATTATATTATTGTATTTATTTTGCATGAATTACTATAATGTAGAAAAATATGAACAAAATGTATTTTAACAATATGAAATAAAAAGCAAGTATGAAAATAATTTTGTGAATATAAATAATATAAATTTTATTATATTAGAATATCTAGAATAATATTTTGACATTTTATTTATTTTAATAATAAATAATATTATTTTATTTATGTTGCAATATTTTTCATTTAATATTTTTTTAACTTGTTTTTGTGCAGTGAATAATTATTTTATGTTGAATTTATGTTGTTTAATTTCACATTTGCTATTACACACAATATAAATATGTTCTTATATATTCAAATCTGTAGCTGCTTTTATATTTTATAAAAGTTTTTTTTTATATATATATATATCATTTTTTTTTTTATATATATATATATATATATATATATATCATATTTTGTGTTTCTAGGCATTACAGTCTATTTGACCAAATGTTGTAAATATTTTATTCTTTTTTCAGTTCCCCTATGGAGTCAGTGCTGTTCTATGCCATTACCACGCTACACAACCTGTTACTGCACCAGGAGGGAGCCAAGATGGCGGTGCGTTTGGCCGATGGACTGCAAAGGATGGTCCCCCTTCTGAAAAAGACCAACCCAAAGTTCCTGGCCATCACCACAGACTGCCTGCAGCTGCTCTCTTACGGCAATCAGGAGAGCAAGGTGTGTGCATGTGTCTCCATGACAGCGCCCCCTGTGGCAACACTGAGAATGCATTGCCTTAGGAATTGAGTTTATGGAGTATGTGTGTCATAATTCATGTTGTTTTTCTCTCTTCACAGTTGATCATCCTGGCAAATGGTGGGCCAGAAAGTTTGGTGTTCATTATGAGAAATTACAACTATGAAAAGCTCCTGTGGACCACCAGCAGAGTCCTGAAGGTGCTTTCTGTCTGTCCAAGCAACAAGCCGGCTATTGTTGACGCTGGTGAGTATATGCGTATGTTATGTTCTTCTTTTAACTCTCTTTGTTTCACTAATTTTTTTTATTCCTAAATATTCTTATCTCTTTTCTTTCTTTCCCAAGGACTGTTCTCTTGGGCATTTTGTATAATTTCCCTATAATATCGCAATCTCCATCTCATTTTTGTCTGTTTCAGATGTTGTCTCTGTGGGTTTGGGGCTTTTTGCATCTTTTTTTCCCCACTTCTTGATTAATGAATTACCATTACTTTTCCAGTCATTCATGATTATTACAGACATATTTATGAGATTGCTGGGGGTGATTTCCATTTGTTTGTCGTGTACCAATTTTGGGAATAAAAACATTTGAACAATTATACACTATGTTTCAAAAGTTTAATTAATGTTTTCGAAAGAAGTCTCATATGCTCACTAAAGCTGCATTTATTTAATCAACAATACAATAAAACAGTAATACTGTGAAATATTGTTACAATTTTAAAATCAAATTTATTCCTGTGATCAAAGCTGAATTTTCAGCATCATAACTCCAATCTTCAGTGTCACATGATCCTTCAGAAATCATTCCAATACGCTGATTTGGTGCTCAAGACACATTTCTCATTCATATCAATGTTGAAAACAGTTGTGCTGCCTAATATTTTTGTGGAACCGCCATTCTTTTATGAATATAAAGTTAGAAATCTTTTGTAACATTATGCCTTTACGTCAATATTGATAAACTGAATGCATCCTTAATGAATAAAAGTATTAATTTCTTTTAAAAAATCATATTGACCCAAAACTTTTGAATGGTAGTATACGTTTTTGTGTGCAAATGCTCCAAAAAGACAAATAAATCCCTGAGATTTAAATGCAAATCAATGTATGATTTGTCTTTCTGAGCTTCTCTGCACAGCTTGACCAAAAATGTACTTTCACTACATAATTTTTTTTTTTTTATTACTGTTCCATAAGTCTGGAAAAAACACTATTTGTAAAATTCTTGTCGTGATTTTTATGATCATGAGAGACAGTTGAGATATCCAAAATTGTTGGGGTAGGGAAATGGGATCGAGCCGAACTTGAACCTGCATCATCCACACGAGCACCATGACTCGACGTATCAGGAGCATGTGTGCAAACCGCTATACTACTGTCCCAAAAATACACGATTCATATTTGATTCAGCCGTTGAACTCAATTATATTTTCCATTAAAACTAATAATACAGCTTTATGTTAAAACCCACCTTTAACCCACTCCGCCTGTCAGTACATCTTCACAGCAGTCATGGATGTTACTTTATTAATTCTGACCTTTCAGCGAATTAATACTTAAATATACAACGACAAAGGTTGCGGGACTCAAATATCTTGCCCTATCGCGCCTGCCAGGGCTGATCTCATAAAAGTCTTTACAGTTATGGCGTGACTATGTCCTCTTCCCACACAAGGCTTCGACGCTCGTCTTGAGAAAGCGCTGTGGATCAGGTAGTTACAACACTGGATGAGAGGCAGTTTTCAAGGATGTCTCCTAATCTCCTTCCCTCTTTTTATCTTCCTAAGCCATGTGGCTTTTAGTTTATCTGCACCGACTCCAAAAGACATTTCTCTCCCCTTGGCAGACAATGGCTAATCCATGGAGAAATACAGCCTTCTTTTTAGAGCATGATGTGTAGCTGAATAGTTTTGTTCTTTTTTCTTTTCTTTTTTTTTTTTTTTTTTTGTGGCTAAGTCCGATAAATATGGACTCTAAACCCTTTTTCTCTCCATTTGGCAGGAGGTATGCAGGCCCTCGGCCAACATCTCACAGGTTCGAGTCAGCGTCTAACACAGAACTGCCTGTGGACCCTGAGGAATCTCTCTGATGCTGCAACCAAGCAGGTAAAGGAGCTGTTCCACTAGACTGTGTGTTTGCTAGTGCTGCTTGTTATTGTTGCCTATACTTAGGGTTATGGATTTGTTCTAATCTCTTAACCTGTGGTGAATGTCTCAACATGAATGATACCTTAGCTTATTGAGAAGAGTTGCTTTTACTTTTCAAAGCCATTGGAATTTTGTCTGGTGGATGAAGGATCAGGTGAAAAATCCCACAGATTTACACTAACCGGGAGACCAAAGCCATATGAGACAAAAGAGTATTGTAGAATCTGACTTGGATTTCGATTCTTATCGATTCCCAGTTTCGATTCCAGCAAGGTAAAAACATTCAGTCAAAAATTTATATGATACATATTTATTCTGTGTCTTTTGGCAAAGTGTTTTGTTGGAGCTGATTTCAATTAACAAAAATCATCGATTTTGACGGCGCCGATGGCCTCATGGGTAGATGGCCAATGTGCTTCGGGCGACCTGAGTTCGAGTCCCGGCTTGTGGTCCTTTCCCGATCCCGTCCCTCTCTCTCTCTTTCTCCCACTTTGCTTCCTGTCTAATCACTGTCCTATCCTTTAACCAGGCAAAAACTGCAAAAATAAATCTTTTTTTTTTTTTTCTTTCTTTTTTTTTTTTTTAAATCAGCGATTTTGAGGGAGGACCCGATTTGTCATGACAACGGCGAGTGCCGAAATAAGTTCTCTTTCACGTTCTGTGAAAATGGTTTGATTGAACATTAAAATGCTCACACAGGAATGGATAAACTAAATAAAAAATTCATTTTAATTATCAGATTCCTGACCTCAAGTATCCGATTCCAGAATTGGAATCATTTTTTGATTCCCAAACCTACCTAGAATACCTTAGTAATTGCTCAGCAAAACCCTAGAAACAATCCAGAACATCTTATCAACTGCATAGCAATTGCCCAGAAGCATGGCCGTCACTCGAGGGGAGAAAGATCACGATTTCAACTGAGGGGATGAGTCTTTTTTTTTTTTATTCTTTTTTTTATATATTCTGCTCTGTTATCCACCTTATTCCAGACGAGCCTACTGCGTTTTGAATTATGGGTTGCACTTCCGGTTTGGGGAACTTCCATTTAAAAGCCTGAAACGAATCGTTTCAAATCATAAGGTTACCCTACAAATAAAGCTTATCTGTCAGTTTGACTGAATGAGCTGTCAATTTTTCTTTCATGTTTTATTTTCAGACATCTTTTCAGTTGCTGCTTTCTATCCTCGTGATTATTTTCTTTTGTCTCTTTGCATTCCACTGGGTGTATGGCCATCGGGCAATTCTGGCAAATGCCAGAGGGGCCGGACCATTTTTTTTTTTATGTGGGCTGGTCAGTTTTTTAATATATATAAACAAATAGTTTTTACAGGCCCTTAAGATGGGTTTTTATTGCTAGCACGATTTCACTATGGTTATAATAATATTAAAGGGATAGTTCACCCAAAAATGAAAATTTGATGTTTATCTGCTTACCCCCAGGGCATCCAAGATGTAGATGACTTTTTTTCTTCAGTCGAACGCAAATTATGATTTTTAACTGCAACCGCTGCCGTCTGTCAGTCAAATAATAGCAGTGATTGGGAACTTGAACAATAACTCTGAGAACCCTGAGGCTCGCACAAACCGATCGTTTCGTGTCTTAGGACATTAATGTGTCGTCACGAGCCGCAGGTTTTAATTTTGATTTGTTTAAGCAAGTTTTATTTACTGTTATAGTTGAAGTTCCCATCTACAGCTATGATTTGACTGACAGACGGCAGCGGTTGCAGTTAAAAATCATAATTTGCGTTCGACTGAAGAAAAAAAGTCACCTACATCTTGGATGAACAGATAAACATAAAATTTTCATTTTTGGGTGAACTATCCCTTTAATAATAGCCTAATAAATGTTAAGAATTACAGTCCCGAAATAGGCCGACCGCCTTTAGTTACTGTTGCTATGTATATCCAACATGCTCTCACGCCACACTCTGTCAGAGTGAAAAATACATTGGAGCAAAGAGGACACTGACAATGCGTGGACAGAAGAGAAATTTAAACAATAAATACCGTTTTGTGGCTCTTTAATGTGTCTTGACAGATTGCTGTAGCACCTCAGTTCAAGCAGCCCGTGACACCTACACATTTTCAAAATCAATTCCACGACGTTAATCTAACTGCTTTGTCGGACATAAATGGGGATGTGCCGTTATGACTGGTTAGATCGCCTGTCAATCAAACTCAGTCAGAATCAAGCACGTCATTAGAGAGAGCGCAACACAAGCAAATTGTCAGTAAAAGTTAGAAAAAAAGAAAAGGCGGTGGAAAAAAAGTTAGAGAAAGCAAAAAAGGCTCAAGTCTGACGCTGCCAACTGCCTAAAATTAACCGAACTCTTTTGGGTTTAAATTCGGCTGCTGCACCGGAGGACAGTGCTGAGGTATAAGAAAAAAACAGAATAGCTAGCTCAAGTTATTTTCATGCAATTCACACTACTTTGCTCCAGTGTTTTTTTTTTGTTGTTTGTTTTTGTTTTTTTGTTTTTTAAACAGTTGTAAGCTTAGCATACGTATATTTTAAAATGTAATTTCTTCTTGATAATTGGCCACAGGTGTTAGCTAGCCTGTTACTGAATTACATGACTGAAATATCAGCAGATAAGGTGGGATTTAGGGTAAACATTCTGCTGTACGCTACTTGCAATATAGTCAAAAACACGTCAAAAACGTATTGCAACCCAGGTGAAAAAAGTACACTTCCATAATGTACTTAAAGTGCTCTATTTCCGCGCACTAATTCTGTTTTTAATTTTGTACTTAATAGATTGTTCTTAATTTTGTACTTCCATCATTTTTTTTTTAATTCTTTAGTACTTCTTAAGATAATCTTAAGAATATCTAAGTGTACTCAACTGTGCTATTTTGAGACAGTATGAGTATGAAACTAAAATGTGCTATTAACACGTTATCTCTGTATTTGTATACTTATGGGTTCAAGTGTACTACTGGTGGTAACTAAATGGTGTCTTAAAATAGCACAGTTGAGTACACTAAGGGTGCGTTCACACTTGCCATGTTTGGTTCGATTAAAACGAACCCTGGTGCGGTTGCTCGGTTAGTGCGGTTCATTTGAACATATGTGAACGCTGCCATCCGAACCCTGTTTTGACTACTTTACACATTTTATAAGCTCTTCACGAGTTCCCAGCTGGCCAAAATACCATCACATGCAGGCTACGCACACACAACGAGCTCATTTACCTCAGCAAACAGCATTGTTTTGGATGTTCAGTGAGTTCCGTCTCAAAATAGGCGATACATCATAAAAACAGACAAATCACGTTGTGAATGTATCCCTATGCCTGAAGGTTCGGTATCTTTTGGTTCGGTGATAAAATAGTCAATGTGAACGCTAACCGGACCAGGACTAAATGTTTTTTTTTTCTTCTTTGGTCCGGACCAAATGAACCAAACGAACCGAACTACAAGTGTGAACGCACCCTATGATGTTCCTAACATTATCTTAAGAAGTACTAAAGAAGAATTTTTAATATATTAAAGTACAAAATTAGTGTGTGAAAATGGAGCACTTTAAGTTCATTATGGAAGTGTACTTTTTTTCACCTGGGAATGCACGTGTCCGTGGGTGTGGTAATGTGGGCTGGTGTGCTACAGTGCCAGGGCTGAATTTTTGTCCCAGTCCGCCCCTGCACTGTAATAGTATGAAAAAGGACAACATATACTGCACATTTGTGGTCTGATCTCCTGATATAATTTACGATATATCCCATTAATAATTAACTGGAATGCATGAAGAATCTCTCGTTTTTCTCCTCAAAGCTTCACATCTCTTTCCAGGTTTGTTTTCACAGGTAAATACAATTTATTATCTGTAAAAAAGATGGAAATCACTTTGAAATAGTATCACGCAATGCTGAAGTTCATGAACATTTTTTATTAAGGCAACGTAATAATGGAGGGTTTTAGTGGTTGGTTTGGGTGAATTGTGGATGGCTTTACGGAAGCAATTTGGGCAAGTATGGCTGTTTGTATAGCCATATAGCCTTTCACTGACTGTTTACAGCTTAAAGGAAGTTACACCCATAATTTGCGTAAAGCGCCATGGGGCGTAGGAATAAGGTGGATTGCTTTGTAGATTTAGTGCTTTTCCTCAAAGGAAATACAATTAAAATGTGGAATTGAATTAATAATTACAATTCTTTTTGAAAGGAAAATCTATTTATGTTTTAACCTTGTTACTGTATTTTTTTTCTAAAGCGAAGCAAAATTAGCCCAATTATCCTGAACAGAAAATCAGTCAATCAAGAATATGGGTTGAATGTAAAATGTCTTTTTAAAACAGATAATTAGAATATTTGCCTACTAATGAAATAACAATAGCATTTCATTTTACAATATTGGCTTCAATTATTAAATGTGCAAATGCTCCAAAGGAGTTCAGCCCAGACAATGCTTGAAAGCCATGAAACGGCTTTCATGTAGTCTGACGTTTTTTCCACTGTTCGTTCTAATGCTTTTATAGTGCAGGCGACCTGTGGTTTTTATAATTATTTCTTGCCTCCACACAATTTGTCCCTCATCACTGCTACTCAGAATTCAGTGGCCCAGAAAACACACAATTAACGATAAACAGGTTATCATTTTCGTCCTTATTATTAAATTCAAGGAACAAAAACAACTATTAACAGACACGTCCCCTTCTGCTCTCACGGAAAGTGTCTAGAATTTAAATGTATGTATTTGAGCTCGTGTCATTCCGGTGTCTGTCCTTCTTTTTGCCTGTCTAATCCTTCACACACCCACATTTTTTCTTATCTCCTTCTTCCACTGCCTTTTCTCTTTCATTTGTTCCTTATCTTGGTCTTTTCCTCTTCCAATCTTGTGATAATTAGCTGTTATGAGTGTCTGATTCTATGTTTTTATGTGAATTTTTTGCTCTGTTATATAACCCAAGATGTAACCAATATGTGTGTTAACATGGTTTTTTGTGTAAAAAGTTGGTAACAGCTTCTTCCCAGGTTACTGACATCACTAACCCTGAAATTTAAATAAACTCTGCCCTTGATAGCACACAGCAAGGGAGGTGAGGCCATGTGCTGCTTTAGAGAAGAGGAAGAGTTGTTTTAGTAGAGTGTCGTTGTCATGCCATCATTTTATGACAAACTGCTTCACAAACAAGGGTCGGTCAATTCAATTCTGGATTTGCACAAAATATTAACATGATGGCACATGCTAGTCAATGAGTTGAATCAACTCCACAGCAACTACATTCATTTATCCACTAACCATTCAGTAATGGCCAGTTGCATTCTAAAAGTTGTAACTTCTTCACCATCCTAATGACAAACTGTCACAGTTGTGCCTGTCTGACGATCCAGCACTGTTATATTCTTATGTTTTTTTTATATATATATATATATATATATATATATATATATCAAACGTAAGAGCAACACAGCAGTGTTTGTTAATGAATTCCCGATTTGAATGAGACATTTGAATGAATGACTCACTTGTAAAGACAGTAACTTTCCGCCACCTACTGGCCATTTAAATTCATATTTCTATAACATGGATGGGCAATGTCGGTCCTGGAGTGCAGAGTTTAGCTTCAACCCTAATCAAGCACACCTAAACCAGCTAATCAGTGTCTTCATGATTATTAATACTATAGATGGGTAATTTAAAAAAATAATAATAATAATTTTCTTTTCTTTTTTTTTATCAGGGTTGGAACTAATCTCTGCAAGACAGAGGCACTCCAGAACTGATGTTGCCTATCCCTGATCTATAATTTTGTTTTTAATGCTATATTTAAAACATTAATCTTATAGCAGAGCTAAAATAAGAGAGCACAAAGTACAGAGTAATAAAAGCAAAGAAAACTACTTTTAAGAACACATAAACACAAGTTTAAGATTTGTGCAATATAATTTTTAATGTGTTTAAAGTTTTGATTCACACTTGTTATTTTTTAAATGCGCTTTTAATTTTTCTATTCATGCTTATTATATTTTTATCTGTGACCATGTTCTTTGCCATTCTGATCATTTTGCATTATTTGTTTCAATTTGTGCAATATATTTTTACATGTGTTTTTAAATTTTTGATTCATGCATATTATTTTTTGATCCATGACCGCAATATTTTAGGTGGGAATCTAACCCCATATTCTGACTCCGGTTTGAAAAATGTAAGGCTAAACACCATCATTTTGGCTGTGTGAGATTCTCCAGCTTTGTTTTTGTTGAGCAACCGAAGCGTGAGCTGTTGAAGCTCCGCCCTCTTCTGGAAAGGGGGCCGGGAGCAGCAGCTCATTTGCATTTAAAGGGACACACACAAATAGGAGCACATTTAAAGGTGCCCTAGAATTAAAAATTGAATTTACCTTGGCATAGTTAAATAACAAGAGTTCAGTACATGGAAATGACATACAGTGAGTCTCAAACTCCATTGTTTCCTCCTTCTTATATAAATCTCATTTGTTTAAAAGACCTCAGAAGAACAGGTGAATTTCAACATAACACCGACTGTTACGTAACAGTCAGGGTGTACGCCCCCAATATTTGCATATGCCAGCTCATGTTCAAGCATTAGACAAGGGTAGGATGTCTAGATCTGTGCACAGCTGAATCATCAGACTAGGTAAGCAAGCAAGAACAACAGTGAAAAATGGCAGATGGACCAATAATAACTGACATGATCCATGATATGATATTTTTAGTGATATTTGAAAATTGTCCTTATAAAATTGTCTGTTAAATGTGGTCAAAGTTACCATAATTTATTACTGTATTCACAGAGACAAGAGCCGTCGTTATTTTAATTATTAAACACTTGCAGTCTGTATAATTCATAAACACAACTTCATTCTTTATAAATCTCTCCAACAGTGTAGCATTAGCCGTTAGCCACGGAGCACAGCCTCAAATTCATTCAGAATCAAATGTAAACATCCAAATAAATACAATACTCACATAATCCAATGTATGCATGCAGTATGCATTACGAACACTTTGTAAAGATCCATTTTGAGGGTTATATTAGCTGTGTGAACTTTGTTTATGCAATGATAGAGTTGAGAGCTCAGGAGCAATTAAAGGGGCCGCAGCCTGAATCGGCGCATTTCTAATTATGCCCCAAAATAGGCAGTTAAAAAAAATGTATTAAAAAAAATCTATGGGGTATTTTGAGCTGAAACTTTACAGACACATTCAGGGGATACCTTAGACTTATATTACATCTTGTAAAAAACCGCCGGCACCTTTAACAAGCTATAATAAATGATCTGTGTATTTTGAGCTGAAAGTTCACAGACACATTCTGGAGACACCAGAGACTTATATTACATCTTGTGAAAAGGGACATAATAGGTCCCCTTTAAAACATATAAACATATAAAATCTTACTTTTAAGCTTTCACAATTACAGTTTTTACTGTATTTTTGATCAAATAAATGCAGCCTTGGTGAACATAAGAGACTTCTTTCAAAAACATAAAGTCTCACAGACCACAACATTTTGAAAGGTAGTGTATTTGAAATGTATTGAATTCTTCTTTCATGTCGATACAGGAAGGTCTCGATGGTCTCCTGCAGATCTTAGTGAGTCAGCTGGGCTCAGATGACGTGAACATGCTGACCTGCGCTACTGGCATCCTGTCAAACCTCACCTGCAACAATGCACGCAACAAGGCCCTGGTCACTCAGAGCGGCGGGGTGGAGGCCCTGATTCACGCCGTGCTTCGAGCTGGAGAGAAGGAAGACGTGGCCGAGCCGGCCGTCTGTGCCCTGCGTCACCTCACAAGCCGCCACCCCGATGCAGAGCTGGCCCAGAATGCAGTGCGTCTGCATTACGGCATCCCTGCCATCACCAAGCTCTTGGGCCAGCCGCACTATTGGCCTGTGGTAAAGGTCTGTATGTGTTTTTTTGTGTGTGTGTCTGAATTGCTGCCAATTTGAAAGTCCTCTCCACCGTTTAACCGTTTATATTTAAAGGTCAGATTTGAATCATCTCGGGGCAGGGCTTGCTCAGCTTTGATGTGAAAGAATGCTGAGACTTGCCTCTCGTGTTAAGCTGATTTGGTGCCGCATCTTAGTCATTGAGTGGCCATCCTACGCTCCTCTGGGGCTTCAGCACAATTTTGAGGACACTAGCTGGAACAATAAAAGAGCATCATATTCAAAGAATCACTGCCATACATTGTCTGAAAGCTGCAAAGCCTTGTATCAGGATGCTGCAGGGTAAAATGCTTTAGTTTTTTAATGAAAGAAATAAAATTATATAGAATGACATGAAGGTGAGTAAATGACGACAAAGACAGCGTTTTTAACCAGGATTCATCGATTTTTGCTTATTCATTGGCAATGCGACCAAGTTTAGTAGAGCTGAACTTGATGCAAATATTATAGCTCAACTAATGGTGTGCATTTGGGGAAGGACAATATATACAGTACTCTACCGTTCTAAAGTTTGGGGTTGGAAAGATTTTTTTGTTATTAAAATATTAAAGGGATAGTTCATCCAAAAATGAAAATTATTACTCACCTTCAAGCTATCCTAGGTGTATATGACTTATATTAAAAAATATTCTAACTCTTTCAAGCTATATAATGGGAATGAATGGTACCCGAGATTTTGAAGCCCAAAAAGCACATCCATCCATCATAAAAGTAATCCATATGGCTCCAGGGGGTTAATAAAGGCATTCTGAAGTGAAGCAATGGGTTTTTGTAAGAAAATCATCCATATTTAAACCTTTATAAACTATAATCACTGGCTTCTGGCAACGGCCGTACGTGAGTCTAGTTCTGGCAGAATAGTGACCTTTGACCTGACAGTTTTCCTTTGCACTTCTAAAATAAACATCACGTTTCTGTTGCACATCAAATGTAGTGACCGATTATTTATATATTAATATATATATATATATATATATATATATATATATATATATATATATATATATATAGTCAATGCCTCAAAGCCCTTGAAGCTTCAGCAAATCAGGTAGGTCGTGGCGGATGTAATTGGCTGTCCTCGGCTCTCTGATTTGTGGTGGGCAGGACTCTGATGAGCTCGGGCTCCCGGCACGCATGATCTCCCGCTTAATCGTATCAGACCGTTGGAGCAGAAACCTGTGTGTGTGTGCTGTGATCTGTTCTGCACGTGTGTATCGATCCAGAAGAACGAGAATGCCAGGCTTTTATAATCTCTCACAGTCTGCATGCAGAGATTCCTAACAAAATCAACTTGGATGGATAAGAAGTCTGTAAAATAAGTGCTTACACTGATTAATCCTGCTCAGATGTTTTATGTGTTGTTCTCTGTTTTGGTGCACTCAGGGATTTGTTTCTGTCTGTGTTGAGCTGACCAATATCACACTGCCATGTTTTCATGTTTTCACTTCCATTTCCACTGCTAAAATGCAGTCAGCCATTAATATATTCTGCAAACGAAAGTGTCCAATAACAAGATGAAGTGAGAAGTATTGGGCTGCTAATGCGATCTGGTCTGTGTAAATCTCAAACCACTTTTATTAAACTACTTATGTTACTTCATCTCATTTTCAAAATTTTATTTATTTTTTTTTACAAAATACTGAGTGCACCTTTAAGTGATGCAGTGAACCACGAGAGACTGTTACAGTGATTTTACTAAGAAAGAAAATTCACAAAGGAGATCTTTTTTTCCATAGGCAGGTTTTTTTTGTTTTGTTTTTTTTTGTAGAATACACTTACTTTTTATACCTTAAACTGAGTTAAGATTTGCCAAGATACCAAAGACTGCAATCAAATGTATTTGTTTATATTTTTATTTATAATATTTTGTTTTGGAAGCAATTTTTTCCCCTTTTTTTCTCCATTTTTGAGCATAATAAAGCAATAAGAATTCACTGTTTTATAATCACTGTAATCAACAGTAATCTTGTGGCTTATTGCTTTTAAAAAATTGTGGCAACAACAATACGATAAAGACATGAATAAATATTAAATGCCGATATTCAATAAATTAGCAATATCATACGAGTAGCCGTGCGATATGGCTGTATATCAGCACGGCTGTGATTCGGCCTTAGGCACAAGGCCACAGGACATTTGATGTACCCCAAATGAATTATATTTTTAACCACTATCTACATAAGAGCCAGCAGGAAATACCCAAAGGACTGGCCGAGATGAAACTGTTCTCTGCGGGTACATGAGGGCCTGAATGGCTGCTGACGGTCTGGAGCTCAAATACGGTGGATTTGCTCGACCGCCATGACAGTCGCCACAAGCGGAGTGATACAAACGGTGAAACGGTACCAGTGCTGATACTGGGAGAATATCGCACGGCTCTCAGCCTATCAGATATGAGAATCAGAAAGAACGGTTGTATAAAAAGTTATGTTTATGAAGAAGAATAATCATAATAAATTAATCATAATAATATTCTTCCCTGTAATATCGCTATAGCCAAATAGTAGTATGGATCAATTTTATGCATTTATGATTTTAAAACTGCTTTGAATGTGGCTCATTTAGAGTCAGAACTATTCATTTTAAAATGTTTCTTATGTAGAAACCAGAAAACAAACAAAATGTATGCAAACCTTTTGTACTGTGGATGGGCCATCTCAATTTGGCTGAGGGCTTTGGTTGCACCCAGGCAGGGTGGAGAAGATAGATCGCTAATGCAACACACATGAAACCCAGATGTCTGGAATGCATCGCATCATGTTTATTTCTCTTCCATTTGGAGATGTTTCTGGCGTTTGACATGGCTTGCCGTCCCACCCTGCAGAGATCTGCTCTTTCAGCCGAAGGTTCTCTAATCAGCGGAGGAACATTGTTGACTAATGATGCGTTGTGAAGGAGGCCACAGGAAATTAAGCGTTTACGCAATGCTGTTTGTGCACAGATGGTTAGGCAGAAGCAAAATGACACTTCACGTAAATGCATGACATTTCCACTGAACTACATTGTGGAATGATATACAGGTGATTTCACCTACAAAGTCTTGCATGTGCATTGATGCATCCATAAACAGTTTTACATGCACTTACATCAAGCATCTCAACCTAAAGTTTGTATTTAGCTCAAATTTTTAATTAAAAAAAACATCATTGTTGCAAGTAACATCGTTCAGTTGCCATCATATTGATGTCAGTGCCTGAGTTTGTCGACAGTCAGCACTTCGGGATTTACAAGAGTGAGTCATTTGTTCAAGATGATGAAAGCTTTGAGGAATGGACTTATAGTGGAGCTGCACAGTGATGAATTCACAGCAATTGTATTTAGTTTCAGATTTTTTTGTAAAAGTATGGAGGTACAAAAGTGGGTCACGGTTCATTGTGTTTAAGGGAATTTAACTAAACCCCATGAGAAAGAAAAGGAGAATCCCAAAGGAGATCATTTTTAATACTGTTTTTCATAAACAGCAGTAAGATTTTTTGCCCTTGCTTCTCAGATTTTTCTCAACAATGTCTCAAACTGTGCAGCTTTACCAAGATACCAAAGACTGCAATCAAAATCATGTACCTAAATATAAACTCATCAAATTCTTACAAAACCAAATTATGTGATATGTGATTATTTTCATTTATTTTGGAAACCATACTCGGGTTATGTTTACACAACGATGTACTGCTTTTTTTTTTCGTGTACAGACAACAACGTTGTCAAAAAGATCCTCGTTCACACAGATCCATGAAAACGACTAAAAACACTGTATTATTCATGCCAGGCCGTAGTTGGCGATATCACATTATAAATAAATACTATGCGCCTATAGACTGAACATGTAATACACATGCGCATGACACCAGTGTTGCCAAGTCTGTGGTTTTCCTGTGGAATTGGGCCACTTTTGAGTTGTTGCCACGGGTAAAAATGTTTTCCGCGGGCTGATTTCCACTCCCCGTACGTACGATTTCGGCATTCCAAAACCCCCAAAGCCCCCCTAGACGTAGAAATTCAGTGTAGAATTTGGCCGCCCAATAGAGAAAATAGCATTGGGCTATTTTTGGGCTATTTTTGACTGGCCATTGGGCTACTTTTGTTGCACTGACCTGGCAACCCTGGATGTCACCATTTTCACAAATTTGCATTTTTGTTTTTCATATGAAGACGATACGGTATTATTTTCAAGCACACTGTAAAAAAGACTTGTTGGTTTATTTTAAAGGGTTAGTTAACCCAAAAATTAAAATTCTGTCAAAACCCTTTAAAAAAAAAAACTTTAAGATTTTGAGCTCATTGAAATTTAAAAATTTGAGTTAATGTAGGCGATTGATAGCCTGACTACGTCAGACTTCCTACTTCCGCTCAATTTCATTTCGCTTCTGTACTCAGTCTGAGACAGCGTCAGAGCTTTCTGTTTACCACCGGTCTGGAAACAGCCGGGCCAATCAACGAACAGAGGGCGGGCTGAGAGCCGTGACGTAGATGCTAAGCGCCGAGTTTTACATTGTAGGTTAGAGAAATCGAAAACCGAAACGACCGCGGAAATGGGAAACGAGACACGGGATGCAATTCGCTCTGTTATGGAGAACATTCAACTCTTTTTTCAAACTGAAGCCAGAAAAAGAAGAGTGTTTGATAAACATTTGTTTTATCATGTGTTTACAACAGGTTTACAGTTGAAGTTCAATCATAGATTTGAGTTCGATGCATGATGTCTGTGCTTCGATGCGGCTGTACAGGCACATAACATACGTCATAACTAAACGTATCTGATTGGCTTACGGGTAACCAATGATTTTAAACTTCAGACAAGCGCCCCCTGGCGAGAGAGAAAACACTTCTCTATTATGCCATTCCAGACTCTGTCTACGAAGCAAAGTGAAGTAGCAGAGTCTGGTATTACCAGGCTAGGCGATTGATTTAATCAACAGAAATTCAATATATTATGTTATCTAAACCACTTTAATTATCTAAGTTGATTTGACAAAAGAAAAAATGTTGTGATAAATCTTGAAAATAATTGTTTACAGTAAACACAATTTTAATAGTTTTCAGGCTACCAAAACAGCAGTGTCTTGTAAGTGAACTTGCCAAGATGCCAAAGACCGCTTATTTGAATATAAACTCATCAAATTCTTCCAAATCCAAGTTATCAGAGCTAATTATTTATTCATCTATTTAAGTTTAAAGCATTTTAAGAAAAAGCGTCAGGTAAAGATCATAATTAAATGACAATCAAATGAAACATAGCAACTTCTTATTTTTATAGAGTATTTTTTTATTTATTTTGGAAACCATGCTCAGCTTTGCCAAGGTACCAAATACTGCAATTAAAATCATGTATCTCAATTAAAACTCATCAAAATTGATTCAAAACCAAAATATGTGAGCTATGTGATCCAATTTATTTATTTATTGGTTTTAGGCATTTAAAGAAAAAACATAAAATGTGATATTTAAATGCTATTTAAATTATCTTTATTTATTTATTATTTTGGAAACCATTGCATTAATCCATTTGTGAGCAGAAGAAAGCAATAAAATAAAATAATGTGTATTATAAAAATAATTAAGCATAAAAGTTACAGAAAATGCTATGAACAGTAGTTAATTATATGCTGTACATTTTTCACACCATAGGCCACAGTGGGCTTGATTCGCAACTTGGCCCTGTGTCCAGCCAATCAGGCGCCTCTGAGGGAATCTGGGACAATCCCTCGACTGGTCAACCTGCTTTTGAAAGCTCATCAGGAAACTCAAAGACACGGCTCAGGGGCCCAGCAGACTTATCAGGTGTGTTTGAAGGTTTTTCTACCTGTGCATGGATTTTCCATATATCATAGTTGGCCTCTTTATTCACCCTCACATATAGGCTGAAGCCTCCAAAGGGAGGTCAAAATACAATCCAATTAGCATCACAGTCCCAGTATTTGGTTAGACCAGGTCCCTTTAGTGTCAGAGTTAATGTTTTCTTCTCACTGTCACACTTTTTTTCACAGGATGGCGTGCGAATGGAGGAGATTGTGGAAGGCTGTACAGGCGCTTTGCATATACTGGCCAGAGATCCGATCAACCGAGGGGAAATCGCCAGCATGCAGACCATTCCTCTGTTTGTGCAAGTACTGAACCAACTTATGGCATTCCTGGCAGTGAATCTGGCTCATCTGTGTGTGTTGTGATGTGTGGGTGTTGTGGGCGATGACTGCAAGGTGTCTGGCTGCTGTTTGTTTGTCTGCGTTTGTCCATGTTTATGTTGCACTACTAGTTTTGGGGTTGCTCTTTGAAGAAGTAGTTAGGACTGCTACAAACTACCAGCGTAAAAAAAAAAAAAAAATACCTTAAAGGAAATATCATTTTAAATGCATAAGCATAACTATCAGATAATAATATTTATAATTTAATCAGAGCCAGCCATTTTCTGGCACACACACACAAAAAGAATAATATAAATTGGGTCACAGTATCAAAGTTGAATATATTCTCTTAATTACAACTAATTGAGCTTAATTTATATAACTGAGTTGAAACATATGATAAACAGTAGTATTTAACAGTGTATTGTATTGTCAATACAAGATCTTGACCAAAAATCGATGCACCTCTTGATGGAAATAAATGTTGCAATGTTATTTCCATCAAGAGGTGGATCAATTTTGGTCAAGATCTTGTATTGACAATGCAAGAGGTGAGCACTCTGTAAAGTCTACTCCAGCACATCCCAAAGACTTTAAATGAATGTCTGGATGCATTCATGATTCTTCATGCTCTCTCCCAACCATTCTTTCACAGTTTGAGCCTGATGAATCTTGAGATTGTCATCCTGGAATATGGCCATGATTCATCTTCCCTTACTAAATGGTTGTTTACGAAATGAAAAGCTACACACTCTTACACTTAGGTCCTGTCCCAAAGGGCACACTCCAGACTTGTGGACTTGTGTAGTCCACGAGGGCGCATTGAGAGGTATTTTTGGGACAGACTCGAAATAACGCCGGAAATAACGGTCTGGTTGTTTTTAGACAGGAGGACGCAATTTAAGTCCACGAGACCGAAAGTCCACATGAAGTGCGCCATTTGGGACAGGGCCTTACTCTCCAAAATAAATTGTTTATTACGGTGGCCCAATAGTGCACAACACAGCGAAATTAAAAAAGCAAACATAAGTTCACAACAGAACGAAATCGAGCCACAACACAAAGGAATAAAGCCACAACACAACGAAATAAAGCCACAACACAATGGAACAAAGCCACAACACAACGGAATAAAGCCACAACACAACGAAATAAAGCCACAACACAATGGAACAAAGCCACAACACAACGGAATAAAGCCACAACACAACGAAATAAAGCCACAACACAATGGAACAAAGCCACAACACAACGGAATAAAGTAGGGATGTCCAGATCCGATGGTGTGATCGGAAATCGGGCCCGATCACGTGGTTTCAGACTCGATCGGAATCGGACGTTACCTCCCGATCAGAACTCGGATATGTATTAGGGGTGCAACGGTTCACGGTAAAAAAAAAATCGAACAGTACCGTATGGTTTGTTTAAAATAGCAACGTGGAAAACAGACAGAGTTAAAACAATGTATGTTTCAGTCAATGGATGCGCAGAACGTTACAACAACGATAAACAAAAAGCGTGGACAAAACAGTCACTCTTTGTAAACTGTTAACTGCGAGTGCCGTCTGCTCTAATGTCCAGTCATTTACTCCGTCATCACCCGGGTGTTGATACAGGTGAGACCTGAACAGCACATGTTGCTCTCTGTGTTTAAACTAACTCATTTAAGCCTTGCTGATTTAAACCTTCAAGAACAAGACGCGAAAGAGAACTCGCACGCGCTGTGAGAAGATTTGTGTGCGCTCATCCGAAGTCTTGTGCTTCGGCGGACAAATTCATACAAAAATTATTTCAAAATGCCGTCTTAGCGAGTATCCTAGCAAACATAGTCGGTTATGTCTTAAGTGAACGTATATTAGTCGAGAAAGACAGCGCATGTGTAACAGTATATGTATTGGATCGTGCTTGTCTTAAAGGGAAAAAAACTATTCCTGCTGCCTGTTTTTAATGTTAAATCAAATAACAAAGAAATCACTCACTGTTCTTGACTGATAAGTTTTTGTAACTTCAATAATGATTAATCTTTATTTTATATAGTAAAGATAATATGCAGTGATATTTTATATTTGATTACTTTATCCATTTTCTGTAGGCCTACGTGAAAACGACTGTTAGATACCTGAAAAACCTGAAAAGCACTGTTCCTGGATCAGTTTTTTCGCTATTCTTTATTCTTTTTCATGTATTATAGAAGTATCGGATCGGGACTCGGTATCGGTAGATACTCAAAATCAAATGACTCGGACTCGGACTCGAGGGCAAAAAAACGTGATCGGGACATCCCTAGAATAAATAATTCTTATATAACTGTTTTTTAAGTTACTTTGGACAAAAGCACATAATAAATTAATAAACTACGGTGGCCCAGTAGTGCACAACACAACAGAATAAAGCCACAACACAACGGAATAAAGCCACAACACAACGAAATAAAGCCACAACACAACGGAATAAAGCCACAACACAACGAAATAAAGCCACAACACAACTGAAATGCTCCCAACCACTAGGGGGCTCTCAGAGCTCGGTAAAGTTAGTTTTCCTTGCCAATGTTCTATAGAGTCGGCAGTAATATCAATGCCACTATTAGTTTTAACAGTATGTAAACATTGTATATCGACATGAAATATTAATTCAAAATCACCTATGTGCAAAATAGCTTCATATTTATGCCTGTGAATGATTTGACTCGCTACCACTGTGCATGGTGAAGGGAACGTCTGCCAATTCCACCAAGTGGTTAAAACGTATAATTTGTATTCATTAAAATTACTTATAACATTTAAAAACAGACATATTCAAATTTGAACAATATGTTAAACAAAGTTATTGTAATGAATACAAATTATACGTTTTAACCACTTGGTGGAATTGGCAGATGTTCCCTTCATCATTCGCCGTGGTATCGCGTCAAATCATTCACAAGTATAAATATGAAGCTATTGTGAACGTAGTTGATTTTTAATTAATATTTCATGTCAATGTACAATGTTTACATAAAACTAATCATGGTGTTGATATCTTTGTAAGACTGTCGACTTTATAGAACTAATATTACCGAGCTCTGAGAGCCCCCAAGTGGTCGGGAGCATTTCCGTTGTGTTTGGCTTTATTTCATTGTGTTGTGGCTTTATTTCTTTCTGTTGTGGCTTTATTTCGTTGTGTTGTGGCTTTATTTCGTTGTGATGTGGCTTTATTTCGTTGTGTTGTGACTTTATTTCGTTGTGTTGTGGCTTGTTTCCGTTGTGTTGTGGCTTTATTTCGTTGTGTTGTGGCTTTATTTCATTGTGTTGTGGCTTTATTTCATTGTGTTGTGGCTTTATTTCATTGTGTTGTGGCTTTATTTCGTTGTGTTGTGAACTTATGTTTGCTTTTTTAATTTTGTTGTGTTGTGCACTACTGGGCCACCGTAGTTTATTAATTTATTATGTGCTTTTGTCCAAAGTAACTTAAAAAACAGTTATATAAGAAGCAAAATTATTTTGAAAATTACTAGCTTTGAATAAAGTGGGTGTGATAAGGCAACAGTGAAACCCCTCTCATTCTGTGACTTCCTCTTTCTTGTTAGCTTCTGTACTCATACGTGGAGAACATAAAGCGTGTGTCCGCTGGTGTTTTGTGTGAACTCGCTCTGGATAAGCAGTCTGCTGAGATGATTGACGCAGAAGGAGCCTCTGCACCTCTTATGGAGCTCCTGCACTCTCCCAACGAAGGGATTGGTGAGTGACGTCCATCGAGAGAAAGTTTAAAAGCACACCTCATGACTAATTACATCCGTGTGTCACTCCATGATGATAAAACACAGAAATGAGCCATATGTCATCAGACAGATCTTAGTTTGTACAAACACAACATTAGCACACTTGAAATTGTGCAAACCTTCCTTGATTTTACATCAGACTCCCAGTGGAAGTACGTAAGCTGATATAGAATACAGACAATACTGAGATATTCTGTTTATAGTACCATACCAGCAGCTTTCATAAACTTCCATAAACACTCTCTCCTGTATCTGCTCGACATTGACAGTCTGCAATACACGGAGACTGTCAGAGATGCAACATGACTTTAGTGTCTTCAACATGTCAGTACAGAAAAGGAGCAGAACACACAAGAGAGCACAAGTTTGCAAGTAAAGCTTCAGCTTGCTATGTATTGTATCACGTAATGTGTAAAATGGATTTTAGTCTCACAAGCTGTAGTTTTCACTTTCAGGAATAAATTTGGTTAGTATTGTAACTTAAGCTGGCCAGGAACCATCTATTTACATATAAGAAGGTAATAATTATATATGCATAAAATATGTAATGCTGTTTTTAATACATACACCCTACAGTTCAAAGGTTTGGTAAGTTTTTTGTTTTTAAAAGAAGTCTCTTATGCTCACCAAGGCTGAATTTATTTGATAAAAAATACAGTAAAAACAGTAATATTGTGAAATATTATTACAGTTTAAAATAAGCGTTTTCCATTTGAATATATTTTGAAATGTAATTTATTCCTGAGCTGCAAAGCTGAATTTTCAGCATCATTACTCCAGTCTTCAGTATCACATGATCCTTCGGAAATCATTCTAATATGCTGATTTGCTGCTGAAGAAACATTTCTTATTATTATTAATGTTGAAAACAGTTGTGCTGCTTCATGTTTTTGTGCAAACCATGATACATTTTTTCAGGATTATTTGATAAATAGAAAGTTCAAAAGAACAGTATTTATTTCAAATAGTAATCTTTTGTAACAATTTAAAAGTCTTTACTGTCACATTTGATCTTTTCAGTTGTCAGTTTTGACCCCAAACTACTTTTGAACAGTAGTGTATATATAACAGTATTCATTCATTCATTCATTCATTCATTCATTTGTTCAGTAAATTTGTTTACTGTGTTTCATAAATGACATAAATGGATAATACAGTGGCATGAAAAAGTATGTGAACCCCTTGCAGAATCTGTGAAAATGAGAATTATTTTAATAAAATAAGAGGGATAATAAAAAAAATCATGTTATTTTTTGTTTAGTACTGTCCTGAGTAAGATATTTTACATAAAAGATGAATTTATTAAAATAACCCCATTCATAAGTATGTGAACCATTGATTCTCAATACTGTGTGTGGTTACCTGATGATCTACGTCTGTTTTTATGTTTTGTGATGGTTGTTCATGAGCCTCTTGTTTGTCCTGAGCAGTTAAACTGAGCTCTGTTCTTCAGAAAAATCCTCCAGCTCCTGCAGATTCATCAGTTTTCAAGCATTTTTGCATATTTGAACCCTTTCCAGCAGTGACTGAATGATTTTGAGATCTGTGTTTTCATACTGAGGACAACTGAGGGTTTCAAACTCAATTAAAGCTGCAAGCAGCGTTGAAAGGGCCCTCGCACCCGGGCTAACCGCCACCTGTTGTAAATAAAGGAGAATTATATCAAAATCATGTAAAAGTGCCACACTTCCTGCTGCCAACAGGTGGCGCTATAGCTAACTGAATATTGTCATATAGATGTCTTTAGGCCAGCACTTTTATCACTCATGTGAAGTTTGGGGCAGATCAGACATAATATGCCTGAGTTACGACAGCTTCCTCTTTCATGGCGAAACATCAGACTTTGTCAGTCCACCACGGACACGCCTTTCAACCAAAACTCAAGATCTTTGATATTTAACATCTCAAAGGCCTTAAGATTAGACTGGCCATATATGATGTGCTTCTGGTTTAATCTCTATGAGGAGTTAATCACAGTGTAAACATGTAATTTCCTGTTGCCCCCAGGTGGCGCTATGACTGTAACTGAATATTGTCATATAGATGTCTTCGGGTCAGGACTCTAATAAAACATGTGAAGTTTGGGGCAGATAAGACATTGAATGCCTGAGTTACAACAACTTCCTGTTTCATGGCGAAAGATCAAACTTTGTCAGGGTGCCACGGACACGCCCTTCAGTGAAAACTCTAGATCTTCGCAATTTAACGTCCCAAAGGCCTTTAGATTACACTGAACAAATATGATGTTGATCTGATTAAAGCTCTAGGAGGAGGTCATTAAAGTACAACGTCTGGAAATGGCAAAAACTGCACAAATTTTGCAAAGAAAATTCTAAATATCTAACTTCCTGTTGGTTTTCAGATTTCACTCCAAGAGACTTTTTTGTAGGTATTGGGCTGTTAGATGTGTGTACCAAATTTCATACCTGTATGTGAAATGTAGTGTCAGGGGCACTTCGTTTAAATTTTTTAGGTGCCGCTATCGAGCCATTTTGCCACACTTCATTCTGAAACCCATATCAGATGTAAATTTTCACCACTTCTGACGCATCTACAGAGTTTCATGAGTTTTTGAGTATGTTTCGGCCCTCAAAAAAGTGATTCACCTTACATGGCGAAACATCAAACTTTGTCGGTCACCACAGACACGCCCTTCAACGAAAACTCAAGATCTTTGCAATTTAACATCTCAAAGGCCTTAAGATTAGACTTGCCATATATGATGTTGATCTGGTTTAATCTCTATGAGGAGTTAGTCACAGTGTAAAACATGTAATTTCCTGTTGCCCCCAGATGGCGCTATGACTGTAACTGAATATTGTCATATAGATGTCTTCAGGTCAGGACTCTAATAAAACATGTGAAGTTTGGGGCAGATCGGACATTGTATGCCCGAGTTACAACAACTTTCTGTTTCATGGCGAAACCTAGAAATTTGCCAGGACACGCCCTTCAGCGAAAACTCTAGATCTTCACAATTTAACGTCTCAAAGGCCTTTAGATTAGACTGACCAAATATGATGTTGATCTGATTAAAGCTCAAGGGGGGGTTAGTTAAAGTACAACATGTGGAAATGGTAAAAACTGCCAAAATTTTGTAGAGAAAATTCAAAATATCTCATTAAGTACAAGTTACCTTGATATTTGAATTCAAAGGTTTTCACCCCACGGCTCTTAATGCATCATGTTTCCTTCTGGAGCATCAGTGAATGTTTGAACCTTTTTTAATAGTTGAGTTTGAGTCCCTCAGTTGTCCTCAGTGTGAAAAGATGAATCTCAAAATCATTCAGTCACTGCTGGAAAGGGTTCAAATATGCAAAAATGCTTGAAAACTGATGAATCTGCAGGAGCTGGAGGATTTTTCTGAAGAACAGAGCTCAGTTTAACTGCTCAGGACAAACAAGAGACTCATGAACAACCATCACAAAACAAAAAAACAGCCGTGGATCATCAGGTAACCACACACAGTATTGAGAATCAATGGTTCACATACTTATGAATGGGGTTATTTTAATAAATTCAGCTATTGTTTTGTCTTGTGAACTAAATGCAAACATCTTTTATGTAAAATATCTTACTCGGGACAGTACTAAACAAAAAATAACATGCATTTTTTATTATCCCTCTTATTTTATTAAAATAATTCTCATTTTCACAGATTCTGCAAGGGGTTCACATACTTTTTCATGCCACTGTATGTATACTATATTATCCGGAAAACAAGTCACATCTTAGTGTGTCACACCTTATCTGTGTTTTTTTTTTATTTATTTTTTTATTTTTGTATTATTATTATTTTTGAGGGGGAAAAAGTCACATTTTATTATTACATTCGGAAATAATGTAAAATACCAGTGCAAAACTATAAAGTTCTGTCATGAAACTCTAGATGGCACAGGCTGGTCTTTAACTCAGTTTGCTTGCAATCACATCATTCTCTAAAGGGCACAGCTGATTGGTTCCTGCTGTATCAGTAGCCAATGAACTTGCTGCTCAACCTTTTAAATACTTGGTCAGCATTTGCTATAGCAGTGTAGTGTGCTTTCAGAAACCCTCCCTCTTCCCCAGCTCCACCTGTATAGATCTGCTATATGGGGAATTCATGTATGCTATATTGTACAGCAGCAGCATGTCTTACTTGCTCACAGCAGCGTGTCGTTTATGTATTGGCAGTAGCAAGTCCCGTACTTGCTCTGCAGCAGCAGCATGGTAGATCTAGTCCGCCAAGACCAAACATATCAACAGTGTCATATCCATTACCATGCCAAACACTCCAAGAGTTGTAATGACAGAACATAACTTATAGTGGTGTTCATATAAGGCTAAACTACAAAAGTGACTGTGCATGGAGATGTACAGCGGACACGCCTTCGCCCGCAGTGTGACGTTCGGGAACCCATCTTTAAACGTTCTTCTCCAGCTCAGGCCAACAAGCTTTGTGTCCACGATTAGCTCTTTCAGTCTTCATTTCATTAAGCATAATTTCATTTTCACGCCAATCTCTCAGCTATTGCTCACTTGCATCATATTTGCATTCTGCTGCACTCGTAGTCCAGAAAATATGATGATAGTAATAATTTGTAAATAATTATTACAACTCACATCATTTCAGTAATCAAAAAATCTGATTATAATCATTGTCTCTTCCTCAGCCACCTATGCTGCGGCCGTTCTCTTCCGCATCTCTGAGGACAAGAGTTCAGACTACAGGAAGCGTGTGTCGGTGGAGCTCACGCACTCCCTCTTCAAACATGACCCTGCAGCCTGGGAAATGGTGAATATATGTCACACAGCACACTCTGGCACACTCTCAGATTAGTGGACATTAGTATTAATGAGATCCTTTCGATTATGTGTGCCATGTCAATTTTTAGCAATCGTAATGAAATAATTATATTGATATGGCATAACTGAAGACAGACCTTTGAATTATTGAAAACGAATGCAAACCCGGATGGTAATACAGCCCTGATATGAAGCAGAATGTGCATTTGTTTTCATTAACCCAATGTTTCGGTGTCAGTTATTTTATTATACAGCTATTATATGACCGTCACATTCACATGGATATTTTTAGACTTGTGTGTGTACTTTAGATTTTTAATATTTCAGTGGTATTTATTATATTTCCGTTCTTTATGAGCGAAACTTTTAATGAATGTGTCTGCGCTCTTATTCTTTCAGGCACATGCCACCATGCCACTCGACCCTGGATACATACCAGATGGTAAGCAGAAAGCCCAGCACATTCACTCACTGTCCTTCTGCTTTAGTACGCAACACTGCCTCAAATTGCCTATTTATCCAGCACATCTCGCTTGCATTAGAGCGAAGAGCATTAAAATAAAATGCCACATGACAAATGAGTTATGGCGTGTGTATGCGTGTGAGAGAGGGGTCAAAGACGAAAAGATAAAGAGAGACAGTCATTGAATTTGCGTTGTTGTCAGTCCGTTCTGCAAAGTGACAGAATGTCTTCCTCTGTAGGGGAACATTAAGTCAGCGGCGGTCCGGCGTTTACGTGCTGTTCACTCATTTGTCGAGTTTCAGATGTCAATGACATCCGCACAGATGACTCTAGAGTAAGAGAAGCTTTAGATAAACAGCAACCCAGTAAAAACAGCTCAACCTGTTATGTGGATATTTTACACACTAATACTGTTCAGCCAGTCTGAAGCACGTCCCACAGTTTGACAAAAATGCTCTCACAATGGAAGTATAAATAAAAACACGTGTAAGGTAAACATATCCTTCAAATTATGTTTCAAATATTGAATGGATGTCATGACTGCAAACTAATTCAGAATAAAAATTTAAGAATGATTCTGTTGAATCAATTGTTTTATGATGAATAATGAAGCTGCTATTTCATGGAATGACTAGAAAGGTCTATGAATTATAGTAATTATAGTACTAAATAATAACAGCAGCAAAAGCATGTGACCAATTGTGTAACTTTACCTTTTCACTTCAAAATAAAAATGTTCTTTTCATTTTCCACTACTATCACAACTAAGACAAATGAAGTTGACAGCCTGAGGATGTTTTTGCACCTGAGTCTTCACGTCTTTCTGCCGTGTGTGTGTGTGTTTGTATTTAACAAGTGTGGCAATTGGATTCATTTAAGTTGTTCATTTGAAATCCTCCTCGGCCGCTTACATTTCATTAACCAGCCCTCTATCCATGTCAAGAGTCTTCCATAATGTGAAATCGCTGGAAGTATTTTGCATGTTTTCATATTGTTTCAAGCTCTCTGCTTTACTTCTGTACATGTCATCAGTGAGCATACATGACCTTGAGCAGCTTATTGCTTTTATAATATAATGTAATAAATGTATTATTAATAATAATAATAATAATGACAATATTCAGTTTTCCATTAATATATTTAATTAGGAGGGCTGTCAATGTTAATTGAATTATTTAAAATCAACACATTTAATCATGCAATGTAATATTTAAGGGATGCAATGTAAGTATTAAAATGATATAATTATATATATAATTTATATTTTCTATTAAAAAAATAAAAAATAAAAAACTTTTAAATATCTGTTATTTTTAAATGTTTTATTAATATTTTTAAATAATATTGTATGATTTTTATCAATTTGTTTTTACAAAAATATCATTTTTTTAAATAATGCTTTATGATTTCTATTTAATTTTTAATTTTATATATACATATAAATTGTTATAGAATTCATAAATTATAATATTTAATACTTAAATATTACATTGCATGATTAAATGTCATTTTATTTTTTTATTTATTTTTATATATAATATAATTAACATGTTGCATTGACAACCCCACTAATTAAATGTATTATGAGATAATTGTCATTATTACTATTAATACATTAAAACAACCCAAGTTGGGTTGAAAATGGACAAACCCAGCAATTGGGTTGTTTTAACCCAGTGGTAGAGGTAAATGTTTGACCCAAATTAAATTATTAAAAACAACAAAGACAAAAACAATTGAAATATTTGCATATAATGACTAATGCTGCGTTCACACCAGACGCGACTTGCACGAATAAATCGTGGTATTTGCACGTAGTTGGACGCTTGAACATTTTGAGTTTACTCGCTTCATTCGCGTGTGAAAATCCCTTCACAACAGACGCAAATTCGTGTCATGAGAGGGGCTCTCCCGCTCCTTTATGTGTCCCAGACTCTCCCACTGCTTTTTGCACACTTCCTCTGAATAAACACAACTTGTCAGTGGGGAAATAATTGTAAATTACAGCGAATAAGCTCAATTGGTCGTCTTTAGTTGGCTTGTAGTCTTAAAATATATATATATATATATATATATATATATATATATATATATATATATATATATATATATATATATAGCTCAAATTGAGTAAAGACCGTTTTTTTACAACTTATCAGATTGTCCGACCTCCTCACTCACTTTCTTTCAAACACGATCCTTTTTATTTCTGTTTCTATAAATGTATGAAGATGTATAGCGACGATGATTTTGTCCTCCATTGTTGTTTCGAATTTCTGCCTCAGCTCGCTACGTCACGTCACTACTAGAGCAAGCTCCTGATTGGTTAATGCGACGGGTTAATTCGCCAAAGTTCAGACTTTTCAACTCGCTCGATTCGCGCGAATCGCTCAATTCGCGCCGCTTCATTCGCGCAAATCGCGCCACAGGATGTCAATTTGCGTCTTTGCATTGACTTAACATGTAAATCACTCGCTCTTACCACATTCGCTTCCGGTGTGAACGCACCATAACTTTTGTATAATTTATATATTTTTATTACTTTAAACAAATAAAAAAATACTTATATTAAAATTTAAAAATACTGAAATATTTTGTTTTCAGTACATAATGACTGTAACTTGAATTTTTCTCTCTCTCTCTCTTTCTTGCTAAGATCTGGATGCAGTTTACCCTCCATATGGTTACACTGATATAGCCATGGATGGCCTCCCACTGGACGCTGAACTACATGAGCAATACATGCCAGAAATGACCTATGACCCTCGACAGGTGTACCCAAATCCTCTTTAACAACACTGCCAGCAGGTTAGCTTGCACATGTCTCTAGTTGTGGATTAACTCGACATTATCTCTGTCTTAAGACAGTGAGCCATTGTTTATTTTTCTGATCATGTGAATCCTGAATAAATATTTCTCTCAGTCTTCAGGTCAAATGAAGTGAATGAAGGTGGAGACTACAAAACGGTTTGTTCCCTGCAAAAGACGTGGAGCAGGGCCTGAACTGTGCAGTGCTCGAACGAAAGAAGAACAAAACACACGACTTGCTTTAGTTCACCACCGGTCTGTTTGTGACGTGAACTCTAAGCACTGCCTAACTCATCTTGTTATCTTGTGCTACTAACAGAGTGACAGCCTAAAAGTGTGGTGACGCGAGCATGTGATCATAACATGTACATTTTGTACTTTATATTGTTTGTCCAAAGACGTCCAGACAACTCCGTCCTAGAAATGTAGCATAGCTAGCTAGCGGCTCAGCCACACGAGGGTTCGTTTTTCTTTGCGTTCTGTGTATTTGTGGCGCTGAGGCATTGCTACTGAGTAGAAAATAACACAAAAGCAACAAAACATACATCTAAAAACACAAACTTGTTTGTATTTTCATAATCTCACAATTATAAGAAGACATTTGTTGACATGGGAAGACATTGATATGTCTAACAAGTCAAGGGCAGGTTTTCTTCTTTTTCTTGCTAAGTCTTCATACAAACTTTTTGCATTTTGTTTTAGAGACAAACTGATATTCAGTTGTAAGAAAACGTTTGAGGCGTATGATTTCATGTAAAGATCATATGACATTTTAGGAGGCATTGATGGATGATGGAGGGTTCATCATTGTTCACAGCTATAATATTACCCTGTATACATACACTACTACATGGCCTAAGGTATTTGGACACCAATTACTAATAAACCAGTAAAAAAAAAAAAAAAAATCCATATTAAAGCCAATGGTTTTGAAATTAAATGCTCAATAAGCACATAAGAGTGTCCAAATATATTTGGCTTTACATGTTTTTTTTCTGTTTATTAGCCTTTTTTTAAAGACACTGCTACAAAAACACTGTAAATCCAAAATAATAGTAGGATTCATACATTTAGAAGTAATTCAATAAGTATAATGTTGCAATGTATGCCCAATTTTGTAATATATTTTAGAGCAATGGACTATTAAGTGATGTTTTGTTTTTCTTTCACTGCTATTACTGTAACAGGGTACATTTTAAAGGGGCGTGATTTCATTATTCTGAATGAGATTTTAAGTTTTTTTTAATCAATTTTGATTTTGCTCTGAAATTACGGTATAACGCTGTTCATTAAGACTGAACACAATGTACCGTTTTACAAAGGAATGATTAGCAAAGTACATTATAGTTCATAGTTTCCATAGTTAATCCTATATTAAGGCCCTATATAGTCGTGCGTTCCAGACTTTTAATTCAAAATCGCCCCATTATTATTACACAGCTACACTTTATTCTGATTGGTCAGTTGGTCTTGATGACCTTGTTAGGATTTATATTAGATTATGACATTATCCTGACTTGTTTACTCCAGAATATTCGCTCTCTTTATATAACATCCCTTAGACTTTAAATATTTTTTATACAGAAACTATATTGTTTTACATCATTGTACATAGTGCACATCTTGTTTTCATTGACATGAAGTATGTAGTTATAAGACTTATTATGATTGCCATATGCATTTATTTGAAAGGCATTACAATCTGTGTGAAGTGTGATTGCTGATTGATGAAATTGCAGTTATTGTCAAGCATAATTCATTTACTGTAACTGTAGTGGAGATTTTGTTTCATAACTACAAATCTGCCTGCCATCTGTTGGTATAAGGAACATGTCTGTGCCAAAAGTAGTAATATTGATAAAGACTATTCTGGTACAGTTGCCCTTGTTATGCTCTTTTCTTTTCTTTAACTTCATCTAACAGCATTCTTCTGCATATTCAATGGTAACTGCACTCCTGATGATGCTGTCATCATTTCAACATCCCCATCTGCAAGAGAAAAAAAAAATGCACGGAATTGTCAACAGGAAGTCACAGTGCATATGCATTTTTACTGAACATTTTTAGTTTGACAGTATTTTTTGTTTGTTTGTTTTCAAATAAATAAACTGAATTATATTAACTGTCTCAGCTAATTGACTTTTAATCAAGGTGAAGCAACTATATGTAGGCTATCTTAAAAATGCTCTTCTGTCATAATGATTTGAATGACGACTCCTTGAGCGATCACGTGTTAACCCTCTGGTGTTGTTCGGTCATTTTAGACCAAAAAAAAAAAGTTTGGAAATTTTAAAAATCGCTACTTCATCAGAATGGAAACTCGAAATCGCCCTCTATATCCTCATTCACTATTCCTGACATTAGTTCACTTGGAGTGACTGAAAACGAGCGAGTGAATTCGGACACTGAGTGCACCGGAAGGGCTGCCGCTTTTGCATAGTTTGTGCTTGCTGTTTAATAATCATTTGAAACTTAGAAAACTGGCAGTTTTAGTAGTAAAATGAAAGGATTTATCTTGAATTCTGTCATGTAAATAATCCTTGGATGAAAACTGTTATCAATTAATAATCAATTAAAAATGAATTTATACTGTATTATATCAAAGACTAGAATAACACAAGACGTGTCACTCATTTTGTTTTGAATGGGAGAAAGTGTAACGCGCAATATGGCGGAATAAGTCCCGCCTTCTAAATAAGACCCAATCGCCGACTAGTAAAGTCATCGCGTCACTTCAGCGGCCGTTAGAATCACCGGTTTCAAACAGTCAGACGCGCCCCTCCAAAGAGACGCGCATTTAGATCCAGCCTTGATCCAGCCTGAAAAATATATATTTTTATTTATTTTTTTGTCATGATTCGAGCATTTAGAATCTAAATTAATGAGCTGGTTGTTGTTATATTTCATTGGTGATTTCAAATATAAAATTTAATCGTAAGGTTGGCGGACAGTTTTGGTGAGTTTGATGTTTCCCCATTCAAAGAGATTGCATGATGCCCAGGATGCCCGAGAGGCGTTTCAAAGATGGCCGCCGAGTGAAATGACTTGTCTTAAAGGGACTTTGATTATATTACACTGTATGCTGTGGACGAGTGGTTTGTAAAATTAATGAATGAATGATTCAGCTGCAGGGCGCCATCTTCTGGTGAGATGTGGGAATTCATCCAACGGGCGACTCAAACAGTGCCATTGAGCATACATTGCAAAACATTTTTTAAAAGGAAACGGTGGTGCGTTGAACCAAAGCCCCTGGAAGGTAAGCCTGCAACCTTTAGCCAAAAAAGCAACAGCTAATGCTAATGCTCCGGCTGTGGCGGTATGCATGGGCGGTACTGGCGGTACACATGAAAGAAGACCAGAGGCCATTACACGATAGGCTGAGAGGTGCCGCACGTGATTAAGTTAGCCGTTACACTTTCTCTTATGGTAAGAGATACAGACCCTCTCATCTCCTTATAATATACAATCTCTGGTTGAACACCCTGTTCTGATGATGCAAGAGTTGCAACTATGGCAGCTAAGAAGGCCATTCTTTGTGTTCTTTTTGAAGAATTTTTGGAGCCTGATGAAATCGGTATTAATACTTGTTTAATACTGCAAAATATGTTCGATGTTACAGTCACTGCCCTTGCAGTCCAGAATAAAAGAGAACATCAATTAAGAAAGCATTTAATTACCATTGTGTTTGAAATTTGGTATATAAATAAACTTGCCTTGCAATTAATCTTTTTTTTTTCTACAAAACTCATACGACAAACATGTCTTCTAATATCTTTAATTGTTGCGTATACCGAGCTGCAGCGGACACATTTGTGAACGACTTTACTTGGACCCATTGTGTGAGCTGTCTCTTTAATTCTGCGTGGTTTAGATACATGTTGATGCTGCTGATTGGGCTGACATTTTTGACACACCCACCAAACAAGAGAAAAGGTATCTCAAACCCTGTTGCAAACCGTTTGCAACAGGGTGCCGTTCAACTCGGAAACTGTTGCAAAATGTTGCGCACCGGTTTGAGCTTGAACGTGCCCCGGTTGTACACTCGTTATTGCGGAGCATTGTGGGATTGAATGAGTGAGCTCGATATCGTCCACTAAGGTTTCGGACTGCACTAAAAATGGCTATTACCTCAAATAGTGCCCTGTTTAAGGGTATAGGGGGTGATTTCGGACACAGGGTGTGAATTCTATGGCAGTAACTATGTGACCCCCCAAAACATTTGCAGACTTGATTTGAAAAAACTAAATGGTCATCAAAAAAAAAAAAAAAAACAGTCAAACTTGTGGTTCGCGCCATAGGAAATTAATGGGAAATATGAGGCAAAAATACGAAAATACAGAGAATTTTTTGTGTGTACAATCTACAAATCATCCAGGATGCAGAAAAAAGTGCACAGCAATGGAGGGGCGACACTGAAATATCAATAGACACATTCCCCACCCCCCACAGACACACAAACTAGTGTGACTGCAACAAAACAGTTTTGCAAATACTTGAAATAAAATCAATAATTTAGCCACAATGCTGTAAAAAAAATTGTCAGCAAGGAAGAGGCTACACTAAAACATCAAGAGTACAAAACAGACACACCCACTCAAACACACACTCACTCATACACACAAACACAACACACTATCATACACATACAAATGAACTGGTGTGGCTGTAACAATATGGCAGAATTGAGCCAGAAGACTCAAATAAGAGGTTGAAATCAGGTCGATAGAGCTCTGATAAAGCATTCCTGTTCATTTTTGTTGAATTTTGATGTTATGTGTAACAATGTCTTTCTCTGTGTTTGACTAGTAAAATTAATGTAAAAACATTTCAAACAAAAAAACCTAAACCTTGACAAAAAGTAGTCTTTGAGAACGTCTAAACATATCCAAATCCACAACTTAATAAAAATAAGTATTTATGTCTAAAAACAACCAGAGAATTTATAAGCCTTTATAGAGCAATATAGTAATCTAGAGGTTACACCATTGCATTGCATCTTTTTTTACTCCCACCAGATGGCACTAATCTACCTTCAAAATTCGGATTTTAAAGCAGAACTCCGTAAGATTTGCGAAGCTCCCCCTACAGTTTCCTTCAGTGAATCACACTGTCGTAAATACTCCAAGCGCAGCTCTGGACTACAACAACTACAACGCTCACCAGCGCAGTACTTTTGCAAATACAGTACAAGAAATCTTGATGGAGGTGGGTTATTTTTAAAATTGTCTTATAAAGTCACAATATATACATTGTTTTTGAAGTACCGTAAAGCATTTTGTCACTCTCGTGTGAATGTGAACATGAAGCGTGATTGTGTCGGGTCGGCGCAGCTTAACTTGCAAGTGCTGTTTTCTGGCGTAGACGTGCCACAGGGGGTTAGTGCACGCCTCAAACACACCACTACAAGTCAATTAACCATCGTAAGGACTTAGAAAACTATGTATGAAGGTAAAAAAGTTACTTAATTCTGCTTTAAAGGCATTGGGCCCTATCATACACCTGGGGCAATGCGGCGCCAGGCCTGATGCAAGTGTTTTGGGCTAGTTTCAGCCTGACACAGTTATTTTCATGTCCTGCACCATGTTGTTTAAAGCAACACTCCACTTTTTTTGAAAATAGGCTAATTTTCCAACTCCCCTAGAGTTAAACAGTTGAGTTTTACCGTTTTCGAATCCATTCAGCCGATCTCCGGTTCTGGCGGTACCACTTTTAGCATAGCTTAGCATAGTTCATTGAATCTGATTAGACCGTTAGCATCGCGCTTAAAAATGACCAAAGAGTTTTGATATTTTTCCTATTTAAAACTTGACTCTTCTGTAGTTAAATCATGTACTAAGACCGACGGAAAATAAAAAGTTGTGATTTTCTAGGACTCTCATTCAGGCGTAATAATCAAGGAACTTTGCTGCCGTTCCATGGCTGCAGCAGTGCAATGATATTACGCAGCGTCTCTCACATACGTCTCCATGGCTGCAAGGCACGTTCCCTGTGCAAGCAGGGGCTCACGGGTGCTGCGTAATATCATTGCACTGCTGCAGCCATGGAACGGCAGCAAAGTTCCTTGATTATTACGCCTGAATGAGAGTATAGTTCCTAGCCATATCAGCCTAGAAAATCACAACTTTTCATTTTCCGTCAGTCTTAGTACACGATTTAACTACAGAAGAGTCAAGTTTTAAATAGGAAAAATATCAAAACTCTTTGGTCATTTTTAAGCGCAATGCTAACGGTCTAATCAGATTCAATGAACTATGCTAAGCTATGCTAAAAGTGGTACCGCCAGAACCGGAGATCGGCTGAATGGATTCGAAAACGGTAAAACTCAACTGTTTAACTCTAGGGGAGTTGGAAAATGAGCCTATTTTCAAAAAAAGTGGAGTGTTCCTTTAAATAGCAAATGCATTTGTACCCATTTGTGAGCCTATGGGCGTGCTGGTCTGAAAATGAGGTGTGTTCAGGTGCATTGTTGGCGTGTTGCTATTTTGAGGCAACTGAAATAGACTTCACCATTGAAACCTGGTCTAAAGTCAATGGTGCAATATTTGTTTAGTTATTTAAGGAGCGTGTTAGTAATATGCACCGATAGGCGCATGCACTTTGCTTATTACACACACAGGGACGCGCAGCAGCACACAAACATGCCAAATACTAAAAATAAATGGATTACAGTGTAAAAGACTATTATTGTGTGCATAATCATAAAAATGCTTTGGTGGAATCCAACTTGTCCTGTAGATGGTCTGCTCGCGCTTTAATCTCACACACAAGCAGATCCGTTTCTTCGCTAGAGAAGCGTTCAGTTTATCTGCTTGCAAATTCTGCCATGTAAATAGCGAATCTGCTATGATGTGAGCGCAACTGGCTTTTAAAGGGAATGGGAGATGACACTCTGGTTTTTTTATTGCATGTTATGCCCAAAAAACACACCCATTACTCATTAAGAGACTATGTACAACCCTTTTAGACCATGCACCGGGCGCCGACCATTTTTCCCGTCATTAAACTAGCAAAGGTGGATTTGGATACACCATAAGTACACTTGCGCTGTGTGCTTTAGACCATGCGCTTAGATCTTTAAAATAGGGCCCATAGTCTCTATTTTAACATGAAATACAGCTTTAATTGAAAAATAACTTTAAAAAGTTTAGATTTTTTAAAATTATTTTCAATGGGGGGAAAATTAGTTATTGCATAAATATGAATTAGTATGATGAAGTTCTCTCAAAATACAAAAGAAAAAATATTATTGAATAAAAAATATATATTACATTGATTTTACTCAAATTTTAAAATGTTACATTTGTGTTCAGTCACTTTTGACCGCGAACAACCCAAATGAGCAATTCCAGAGGGTTAAGCACATTTGACCAGAGGCCGATCATGAATGTTGATTTTGAGACGGTGAGAGACATTTATGGATACCTTCTTCATCAGATTTGCATTTACGGTTTCAATAAAGTTATAATAAAGTATCTCAAAGTCCGTTCAAAAATAAATAAATAAAATATTTACAATGATTTGGCGCTGTTATTTACAGTACCATATAATTCTTAATCAACTGTTGACACTCCAATCTTAGGCCTAACTGATGCCCAACTTTACCACCACTTTACCTCACCCTATTATTTGAATAACGTTTTCAATGTCGTTAGTGTTGCTTTTATACACAAGAATAAATAGGCTAAAAAAAAGCAGTTTTGAAACATATTAGTAAATTATAGATTTTCTATCATTGATAGAATTAGCTATTTGCCAGCCAAACAGTCTGCGGTTAATGCACACATGACAGCATTAATAATGAATATAAAGTCTAATCGATATAGCGCATAATTCATATTTATTTAATCTTACAGCGCCACCATGTGTCAGCTTTTGGCATTCCTGGTATTTAGGGCACTCGAGTTTTGAGTTATTTTGTTAATCAGTATCATAAAACAGCTAAAATATCATATCAGTATCATAAAACAACTAAAATCTTTTTGTATTGGTTTTATTGAGATTATTTTAATAGACGCAACAGAACTTGACAGCCAGTGATACGCATTTTGTAAAAATCAGTTGACATGATGATGGGAAGATGATAATAAAGATGATAATATAACACTTTCGTTTTGAAGCAAATGATCTGCAGAAACAGCTCCAATGGGACTGATTATTGTTATTGCACATTTAGCCTATACAACGCAAGAATATAGGCTATCAACATAATAAGACACACTTACCAAAACAAACACACACACAATAAATGGAATGTTCGAAATGAAATAAAGCAATTTTTACGAAGAATGATAAAACAATTTGGCAAAAACAACAACAACAACAAAAACAGGAGTTTAATAGATATAACCATGATAGAATAATTACAACAAGTAAATCAGATTTTGTTCGTTCATTTAATAAAAATAGCGTTTTTAAAAAATAAATAAATAATTAAAATAAACAGTTTCACATGAAGATTTACAGTCAGTGACGCAATTTCCGGTCCAAACGGAGGAGCAAATCAAGGCGATTGACGCGCGAGATCATGTATGAGGGAACACCGGTTTGCGAAAACATCGGACACTGCGGAAAAAAGTAGGCACAAACATTGTATTGCTTTATCACATAAACACATTAAATCAATTTCGAGCAACGGAACATTTTCTTCACGCTCCGTCGGAAACGTCTTGACGTGACGGACGCACCTGCCAAGCGCGAGGCCAAGCTAAGCTAAGGCTAAACTCGAGCTAATTCACAATCAAATAAATATGCAAATAAAACACGAGACATGCATTTAAATGTCATTTGACGACCGATATTTAATGATTTCCTAGTCAACAAAATGAACATAAAAGAGTATACGGGTTAAATGGCCGTAGACTGCAGGCCGTTTAGTACATATACAATCTAGCTTCCTCTGATTTGTCACAGTTGCAGCACTAATTTATTGCACAGTAAACTGCTAACTTTGTTCTAGCCGTCGTGGGCATCAGAATTGCTTAGATCTCATATAAATGTATTATTAACATTAATAATACGTGTAATTTATACTGTTTTCTTCCCTTAAAACGACAGACTTGTATTAAAAGAAATGCTGATAAGAACACGGTAAGGTGAAGCCAGCTGTCAAATATTACCTGAGCTCCAGTGTGTGCTTGTCAACTTGTATACTTGTTAAATAAGACGTTTATTATTAAATGGAGCAGAATATGGACATGTTCTGCCCTGTTGTAATGATAAACATCTGGGTTGTCTATCTGATGCATAAACTTGGACAATGTATATCACATTTAGCAGTAATTATGAATGTAAAGATTTCTGAATGTCAACCTAACTAGTTTAAAAAGAATGTAAAATATTAATTATGCTAAACAAACATGACATGTTTTGATCAGGTTTTTGAAATATATGTATCTACATACACATGACTTATTTTCTGTTTCATTAGGTAACTGTCTTCATGAAGTTTTAAGTGTCATACACACTCAGCTGCAAACACCGGACACAGATCCAAGATGCCCATACCTCCCCCTCCACCCCCAGGTGGACCCCCTCCTCCCCCCACTCTTAGCCAGGTAAGTACTCTTTAGATGGTTAGTAACTGCAAAATTTCAAATTTCACAAATTTCACCAGCCACTGTGAACCCTTGGTATACCTCAACGAAAATGATAAACACTTTTTCCACAGGCAAACACAACCCCTCCTAAGCTGAACCGAGATGAAGCGAAGGGCCGAGGTGCATTGCTTTCTGATATCTGCAAAGGGGCCAAGTTGAAGAAAGTTGGCGTTGTCAGTGACAGGAGTGCACCGATGATTGAGAGTAAGTGGAAAAACAGCTGAGAATAGCTTGGCTTTGAGAGGTCAACATGTTCATAGGCTTTCATCATTCAAATTTTTGTTAATGCACACAGTAAACTTCAACAGTCAATGCATTTACCTAAATGTATAGTTCACCCCAAAATTGAAATTATATGCAAGAGGTGGGTTCTCATTTTTACAATACCATTCAAAAGTTTGGGGTTGGTAAATTTTTAAAAAATGTTTTAGTCTCTTATTCTCAACAAAGCTGTATTCATTTAATCAAAAACACAGTAAAAAATAATATTATTATAATTTCAAACAACTGTTTTCTATTTTAATATATGTTAAAATGTAATTTTTTCCTGTGATGCAAAGCTGAATTTTCACCATCATTACTCCAGTCTTCAGTGCCACATGATTCTTCAGAAATCATTCTAAGCTAAAAAGAACAGCATTTATTTGAAAGAGAAATCTTTTTTTTTCTTTATAAATGTCTTTACTGTCACTTTTGGTCAATTTAATGCATCCTTGCTGAATAAAACTACTAATATCCTTTCAAAAACATCTTTCTGACCTCAGACTTATGAACAGTAGTGTAAGCTTTCAATGTGGTACATCATTGAATTCTTTTCTTTTTGAATTATAATTATAATTTTTTTTTTCAGAGCCGAAAGGGAGCAGCGGAGGCGTGTCCAGTGGTGGAGGGTCTTCTGCACCGGTCCAGCCAGTGGGAGGGCTGTTTCAGGGTGGCGTCCCAAAATTGCGACCTGTAGGAGGTGTGTTTGATTTTTAAAAATATTTGTTTTTGGTCTGTTTAATAGAATAGTTCACCCAGAAATTGAAATGGTTTTCAAACGCTTTGTTGTGTGCGACCTCTAGCAGACGAAAAACTACATAATGCACCTTTAATACGAGCCTGTACATTTTCAGGACTCGCAACCTCATTCAGCGACAATATCAAGTTGGGGAATGGGGTTGGTCACGCTGTTAAAAATCAAAATGCTATATGAACACAGCCATATTATGTGGCGCTGCCATACTAGCCATTAGCATCTGCTCTTGAGTTTTGTTTTGTGTGAAACCTGACAAGGGATTAGAGATAATAACATAATCGGTGCATAATTGAGTGTCGATGCATTGTTCCAGCACCACTTAAAGGGTTAGTTCACCCAAAAATGAAATTTCGGTCATTTAGTACTCAACCTCATGTCATTCCAAGACCGTCTTTCATCATCAGAACACAAATTAAGATATTTTTGATGAAATCCGAGAGGTATCTGAACCACACATAGGCAGTAACGTCTTTGCACCTTTAAAGGACCCGAAATGTAGCAAAGAAATCGTTAAAATAGTCCATGTGACTCCAGTGGTTCAACCTTAATGTTATGAAGTGACATAAACACTTGACCTAAATGAAGTGAAAACACTTTTCATGAGCAAAAACAAAAATAACTTCATTCAACAATTTTGTCTCCTTTCTGTCATTCTCCTACACTGTTTACATTGTAGACGCAGTGCAGAACTTCTGGGTTGACGAGACTCACTGTATGTCAGTTGTTGAATAAAGTCGTTATTTTTGTTTTGTTACAAAGATCTGGCAGTGCGAGTACAGCATGCGCGTACTCTTCTGATGATGAAATTCACTGTACACTGACCCTCGTGTAACAATTCATATTTAAGATGTTTTTAAATGCCCTACTTGAATGAGTTGTGCTGTGTTGCAGATGGTTCTGCAGGCAGGTCTGCATTGCACCCTTCTAGCACTCGTTCTGCTGCCCCACGCCCACCTGGCAGTCACGATGACCCCGACAGTCCCTCTCAACAAGCCTCTCCTACAGAGTCTGGCCGTTCCCAGAGACCGTCCCTACCTGATCTCTCTCGTTCCCCTGGTGGAGGCAGCAGCCCCTCTACAGGCATGAAGCACAGCTCTTCTGCCCCACCTCCGCCACCCCCAATGTCTCGGCGTGGGAACGCTCCTCCTGCCCCACAGCAGAAGGCCACAGCGGCCTCGTACAATCGAGAAAAGCCACTTCCACCAACTCCAGGCCAGCGAGGACCCTCTCCAGCACCGGTGCGTGAAAACGCACCACCTCCCCCAGTGAAACCTCCTCCGTCACCTGTGAGCAGCCGCTCATCTACATCCTCCTCTTCCTCCCTGGCCCCGCCGCCCCCCCCTTACCGTCAGCAGTCTGGAGTTTCCAATGGGCCCTCCAGTCCTGTGAATGAGGCTGCCCCTGAACTGCCCCAGAGACACAACTCGCTCAGCAAGAAGCCTTCAGCGGGTGGGCACACACCGACACGCGGGCATGCGCCTCCTCCGCCACCGTCACCCACCCCTCAGGCTGCCAGACCCCCTCCCCCAGCGCGAGAGCCCCCGGGACGGGGAGCAGGTGAGGTCTAGAGTCTGAAATAAGGTGGTTTTAGGGAAAATAGTTGCTGAGCGAAAGTCCTCTAATTTGCCAAATTAATTGATTTTATGTTGAAACCTTTTGGGTTCTGTAAGATTTTGTATTGCTTTTAAAGTCTTTCATGCTCACCAATGCTGCATTTATTTGGTTTAAAGGACAGTAAAAGCAGTAATATTATGAAATATTATTACAATATATTATAGCTGTTTTCTAATGAAGTGTATTTTAAAATAATTTATTTCTGTGATGGCAAAACTGAATTTTCAGCATCATTACTACAGTCTTCAGTGTCCTTCAGAAATCATTCTAATACGCTGATTTGGTGCTTTGGTGAAAGATGCTGAAAACGGCTTAATTTTGTGGAAGCCATGGGATCTATTTTTTCATGATTCTGTGATGAATAGAAAGAACAGCATTTATTTGAAATAGAAATACTTTGTAACTATTATTATAAATGTCTTTGTCACTTATGATCAATTTAATGCATCCTTGCTGAAAGTATTCATTTCTGTCAAAAAAACTTTTGAACAGTAGTGTACATTTCTATATATTTCTAAAGTTATTTGTTTCTAGCTATATTTCTAAAGATGTGTGTGATGTTCACGCAGAATTATCACTTTTTCATTTACTATTATTTACTATCTACTTTCAAAACTTTCTGGAAGTTAGAAGCTGCTCTTTTCCATACATCTATAGCTCATTATGACCACATCTTCCTCATAGGACATTATAAAAGATGTAGTCCATATGTTGCATGCACTTTATTTCAAGACTTTCAAGTCATACGATATATGACATCATCAGATCATGATTTGAGTGAGAAATAGTCTGAAATTTAAGCCGATATTATTCACACAACTTCACAAAAGTTGACACCAGAGCTATAGAATAGCTTTAGAAGAGTAATGTACATGAGAACTATAATTTTGAATTATTTGCGTATTGATTGTTTTTCTTGACATTTTCAACATGACTTCCTTTATTAGCCCCTCCAATTCCTGGGCAGGCGTCACGGAATGGCCGGGATGCTCCGCCGCCACCGCCACCACCGTACAGGACTCACGGTACCACATCAGATGTCCCGAGCCGAGGCAAGCCCCCTCCTCCCCCCTCCCGCACACCAGCCGGACCCCCGCCCCCTCCCCCGCCTATCCGCAATGGACACACTTCCATTTCCCGTTCCTTTGTAGGTGAGTCCTTCAAGCTCACTCTCAACCCACACCTGCAGTCTCATCCACCCTCTCATGATCATTTCAACATCCTTCATTCATCTAGATTGGATGTTCTCTTCAAATTTAATCTAGCGGTGCACAGGTCTCATAGGGCAAGTGATGGTTCCATCATGTGCTCTAAAACACTATGGCCCATCTTTATTTTTGAGCCCTGGTATTGTGCCACAGATGCTACAAAATACATCCACACTTTGTGTTAAACCTGTTAGGAAGCTAAAAAATTCAGATTTATTTTCATATTAAAAAAAGTAACTCATTTAGCAAGTTCACAGGTATCCACAGTTGAACAGCTGTTACTGAATAATCTCATATTCAGTGTATGACGATGCTACTTGCGTCAGTAATTAGACGTGATGGCTTTGAGACAATCTAGTGGAATTATCAGTCATGTGGTCACTCTTTGTAAGATCATCTAAAATTATTCTCGTGCAGTGAGAATAAATGGCCAATCAGAGCGATCTCTCTCACTGATGCTCCAACACTGATTCAACATGCCGTTCCACACCTGTAAGACCTTTGTTAATCTTGGGAACACAAATTAAGATATTTTAGTTGAAATCCGATGGCTCAGTGAGGCCTGCATAGGGAGCAATGACATTTCCTCTCTCAAGATCCATAAAGGTACTAAAAACACATTTAAATCAGTTCATGTGAGTACAGTGGTTCAATATTAATATTATAAAGCGGCGAGAATATTTTTGGTGCGGCAAAAAAAACCAAAATAACGACACTTAAAGTGATGGCTGATTTCAAAACACTGCTTTAGGAAGATTCGGAGCATAATGATTCAGCGTGTTGAATCCGCAGTTCGGAGCGCCAAAGTCACATGATTTCAGCAGTTTGCCAGTTTAACAAAATGATGCTCCGAAGCTTCCTGAAGCAGTGTTTTTAAAATCGGCAATCACTAAATAAGTCATTATTTTGTTTTTTTGTGGTGCACCAAAAATATTCTCTATGCAGGCCTCACGGAGCCATCAGATTTCAACTAAAATATCTTAATTTGTGCTCCGAAGATTAACGTAGGTCTTACGGGTGTGGAACGGCATAAGGGTAAGTAATAAATGATAGAATTTTCATTTTTGGGTAAACTAACCCTTTAAAGGTTTAAAGGGGACCTATTATGCAAAATTCACTTTTGCCTGGTGTTTGGACATAAATGTGTGTTGGCAGCGTGTGTACACAACCACCCTATAATGATAAAAATCCACCCACTCCTTTTTTTTTTAATCCCATAAATCATAAGCATTGTCTCAGAACAAGCCGTTTCCAGATCCCTGGCAGTGTGACGTCACAAAAGCCACAGGCCCCGCCCACAGTGTTGACTGACACTTAAGTTTGAACACAGAACCGCCCTGAGTGAGTTCACAGCGAGTCCGCCATAACTGCACTGATGAGAATTTCTCCCAAGCATTTTAGGTGTTCTGTAGCTGGATGGATTAATCCACATAACTCTCTCCATTTACTACCTAAATCTGAGCTGCTGAAAACGAGGTGGATTAACTTGGTTTTCCAGGAAAATGCACCCTCAGTTCTGTCGAAATTCATTTGTCTGCGCGAATCATTTAACACCGGACTGCTTAGTGAACGAATATCAATACAAAGAGACAATACAAAACAGAGACTGCTAAAATGTGCTACTCAAGGATATACAAGTAAAAACTGTTCGTGATCCAGCTTACAGTCTCCAGAGTGACACTATACGGCAGTAATGAAGGTGAGAGCACTTTATTACAATTCATCTGAGTTCATTTACAGGTATAAAGTTTATTAAGCACCACCCGAAAGGCATAAGGTCTTTATATATTTGTTTACTGTAAGTTGTAATGAGTGTTTGTATTATCACCAACATTGCGAATTACACACAATGATAAGAGAGAGAGTTTATGGATAATATTTTAATGCACACTTGCAGTGTTTTATTAAGCTCTTACAGTGATTTGCTTGAGTGAAAACGGACGGTACAACAGGCTTGTACTAATATAGTGGATTAAAAACAAGAAGGCAATATAAGTCATAACCGTAAATTAACTAAACTATACCTGTTCTATGTCCATGCAGCATATATTCGCAGTTTCTGACATTATAGTGCGTCCTGACTCAGTCCTGTCACCGGAGAATCAGCTCTTGAAGCTCCGCCCTCTTAGGCTGATCGCAGCAGCTCATTTGCATTTAATGGGCACACACTGAAATGGCGCGTTTTTGCTCAACCACTAAAAGTGGCAATTTTAACATGCTATAAAAAAACTATCTGGGGTATTTTGAGCTAAAACTTCACATACACACTCTGGGAACATCAGAGACTTATTTTACATCTTGTTAAATAGGGCATAATAGGTCCCTTTTAATGCAGTTGGATCAAAAAAAAGTTACATAAAAATGAGAAAATATTTGAAGGCAGATGTACAATCGAGATCAACATAACAGCCATTTTTGAACAAGGTTTTATCGGAAAAGCTTTGTCACATTTCTGCTGCAGTTAAATACAATTTACACCATTTAAAAAATATGACACGACCTACACTCCCTTTCAAAATTTTGGGGTTGGTAAGATTTTTAAAATGTTTTTGAAAGTATCATCTTACGCTCACAAAGGCTGCATATATTCAAGCGAAAATATTATTACAATTTATAAAATAACTGTTTTCTATTTAAATGCTTTAAAATTAAATTTACTGCTGTCAGGGTAAAGCTGAATTTTCAGCATCAATACTCCAGTCTTCAGTGTCACATGATCCTTCAGAAATCATTCTAATATGATATTTGTGCTCAAGAAACATTTTTTTATTATCAATGTTGAAAACAGCTGTTCTTTTTTATATTTTTGTAGAAACCGTGATGCATCAAAAGAACATAATTTATTTGAAATGCAAAATCTTGTTACATAATAAATGTCTTTACTGTAACTTTTTATCAATATAATGTGTCCTTGCTGAACAAAACCTTGAATTTCTTTAAAAAAAAAATCTTACTGACCCCCAAACTTTAGAGTGCTATTGCACATTATTTAAAATATCAAAAGTAAAGTGATACTTGCCAAGAGTCTGATCCCTCTCAGTTGCTCTTCTCTGAATATCCTTTGGTTTTCTTTTGTTTCTTCTTCCAACAGATGATTTTGAGTCCAAGTATTCTTTTCATCCTCTGGATGACTTCCCTCCTCCAGAAGAGTATAGACACTTCACTAAGATATACCCGAGCAAAGCTAACAGAGGTAAGTCTCAGGAAATGAAAGGTTAGATCTAGCAGTTTGTTTCTGATCCACACGCTTCAACAAATAAATGTAATTATTGCCACAGTGAGAATAAAGCCTGTGATCTTTTGTGTTTTCATGAGCTTGTGTAAAGACAATTAGGTGTAGATTCACCAGATGTGCTGCATGCTTTTCATCTTCAGTAGGTTTATACAGGGCTTGACATTGATGCTTGTCTAGGAAAAGTGGATTTTTTTTTGTTTTTTTTTTAAGGGGCAAGTGAAAGAGAATTTTACTTGCCTGATTGGACAAGTAGCCTCATTAAATCTTCAGTGGCAAAAAAACAACTAGGTATGCATTGAAACGTGAGAATGATTTTGTTACATTCAGTGTAAATAGCGATTGATAATGGATAGTGTATTTCTGGTAAAGCTGTTGAGGCTCGCGTTGCCTGTCTTTTGTGGAGAAATCAAAACAATGACACATATAAAGATATAAACAGCACATATAAAGAAACTCACATAAAAAAAACATACTGGGGTAAAAAATTCAAAATGTTGAGTTTTTTTTATTCATAGCATATGATCTAGTTAAGTAACACACCACGACCAAGAGTGCTGTCTTGCCAAATATTAACACGATTGAAAATGTTACATTGATTTTATAGTTCAATAAACAAGTCGTTAATATTAAGTTGCTTAAATTTTAGACACAATATTGACTAATTTTGTTATATTTCACCAGTGAAAATAGTTCCAAACAAAGATCAAAGCAAAACTATTGCACATTCTCAAAGCAACACTCAGTGGTGTTTTGCTACTGAATGATTTAGCGTTTTAAGTGAAGCATCTGTGGTCTCCTACTAATATTATACAGTACTTAAAGAGTTAGTTCACCCAAAAATGAAAATTCTGTTATTAATGTAAGACCTTCGTTCATCTTCAGAACACAAATTAAGATATTTTTTATTCAAATCTGCCTCATACTGATGTCTCAGTGAGGCCTCCATTGGCAGCAAGATAATTAACACTTTCAGATGCCCAGAAAGCTACTAAAGACGTATTTAAAACAGTTCATGTGACTACAGTGGTTCAACCTTAATGTTATGAAGTGACGAGAATACTTTTTCTGCACCAAAAAAAAAACTAAATAATGACTTTATCAATATCTAGTGATGGGCGATTTCAAAACACTGCTTCAAAGCTTTATGAATCTTTTGTTTCAAATTATTGATTTGGATCGCGTATCAAACTGCCAAAGTTTAGTGAACTATTGAAATTTCGAAACACTTATGATGTAACAAAGCCTTGTTTACTGAAATCACGTGACTTTGGCACTCCGAACCACTAATTCAAAACAAAAGATTTGTAAAGCTTTGAAGCTTAATGAAGCAGTGTTTTGAAATTGGCCATCACTAGATATTGTTGAAAAGTCGTTATTTTGTGTGTTTTTTTTTGCATGCCCAAAAAAAAAAAAAAAAAAGTTCTCATTGCTTCATAACATTAAGGTTGAACCACTGTAGTCACATGATCTTTTTAAATATGTCTTAAGTAGCTTTCTGGGCATTTGAAATTGCTAATTGTCTTGCTGGCAATAGAGACCTCAATGAGCCATCGCATTTCATAAAAAATATCTTAATTTGTGTTCTGACGATGAACGAAGGTCTTGCGGGTGTGTAATGACAGGGTGAGTAATTAATGACAGAATTTTCATTTTTGGGTGAACTAACTCTTTAATTACCCACCCTCATATCAGACAATGTCGAGCCCTGGTCTGTAGCATGAGTTTGCTGAATGCATTTGCCTGATGGCTATGAACTGGTCTACAGGGAAGAATACAGTGATTTTATGCTCTGAGCTTGGACTCATACGTGTCTCTGTTTGTTTGGCAGTAATGAGAGGAGCCCCTCCTTTGCCACCTGTTGGGAGGTAAACACTGTGACCAGTCGCTCGGGCTGCATCGGCGACGAGGGTTCTTCATACAGACCCATACGCTCATAAACAGACAATCTCACATGCACATTTAAAGACACAAAGCTTGCACCTTATTAACATCCATTTTCCCATTGGATAACATTCCTCTACATTCAAGCAAGCTCCATCGCATCACTTTTGTCCTGCGCGGAGGATCGTGTTCACTCAGAAAAGAGTGAGATGCGGGAAAGTTTTGCATTCCACCATCAATAATGGCCAACTTTATTTTTTCCCTTGACATTTCAAGTACCTAGGTAGCACTGCACATTTGGTTTGATGTGCACTGATAGCTAGCAGAGGTGTAATGGCATCCGATCCTGTATGTATCTAATGTGTAGCACTTGAGATGGGAAGCGGAATGCACATCCCTGGGAAAATGTCTTAACTACCATGTCATGTTAATTGTTTTGTCGTTCGTCTTTTTTCTCTTAGCCGCTACCCAATGTTATGCACTGTGAATAACGCCAGTCGAGCGCGTCTGAGTGTGAACTGAACTGTAAAAACTGCTTTAGATGCTTGTTCGTTTTTGTCTTTTGTCCTGGTCTTGACCCTTTTCAGGGAACAGCTATTACCTTTAAGTTCTCTCAGGGGGTTTGTTGGACTTCATTACCTTGCGGTAAGTTTGTGAACGAGAGTTCTAACAGGTCCAAAAGTGCCAACAGATGCTCTGCCATTAATAAATCAGCATGGCTCCTTCATCCTCCTTTGGGAACCAGTAGTTTTCATAGTTTGTTCTGAAGATGAACCACGAGTTTTTATTTCAGGTTTAAAGTTGTCGTCCAGCAAAACACATCACATTTTTCACCTGCATTGTGAATCCTGGCTTCCCTGTAATTTTCCAGTTACAGGACGGCACAGCTATGCCACTTTATGTTCATGACTTGGTTGAAAGCTGAACTTGTCCACAAGCTGCCTACAGACTGGTTTTGCATCAAAGACTGCCTTTGCATCGCAAGCATTTTAACCATTACGATACTTGATTAAGTTCAGTGCATGCTGCTTATTTGGACAGACCTCCAATATAAATGTTGGGTGTATTTGCATGTAAAGCTGCAAAATTGCTCTATGTATTGCTTCATTTTCCTCTGTTTTTTAACAGTGCATCTGTTTGGATGACAGGGCCATGACTAAGGGTTCTGGAACGGTGGTCTTATACTACATAGTCTTGCTGCAGAAATGTGGTAGCTAGTTATTTCATACCAGTCATGTTCAACTAATTGTACAAGCTTAGCCAAACATGCAGAGTCAAGACGCTTTCAAGGCTGGCACTAATGACGACATCCCAGTTTATCCATATTTGGAGTTTGTTCAGTGTCATTGTTAGATCTTCCTGTTTGTAATTTCATGTTTATTCTCCAGAGAATAGACTACATTTCAGTTCTGCAGAAGAACTAACATCTCATAAATTGTGTAGATTGGATGGATGATTATGAACTTTTTTTGCCCCCCTGTGTTGTTCTGCCTTACATTTGCTGATTAATGTGACGGTACAGGATTATTTTTTTTTAAGAAATTTAAAAATTGTGTATTTACAAGAACTTAGAGAGATATGGTAGTGATAGTTATTAATCTATTTTTAAGTTGTAAAAAGCTTGTAATATAGTAAATAATTTCAGGCAACCATAGGTTTCAAATGAAATCGTGGACTAATCATTACTTGATGGTAAATCCTCATCACTGAATATTGTTGAGGACATTTTCTCAGACTAATAATTGTATTTAATCACCTACTGTCTGCCAGCAGAGGTCAGTGTACATGTCTTTAGAGGAGCATAACTTACTCACATTGAGAGAGAGAGGATTGTCATTGTCATCATTCCATGCTTAACTAAAGCCTGTCCACACCTGTTGAAATAAAGCTGAGGAAAAACATGGTTAAAGAATGTCATTTGTCTGGAGAAGACTGGACACGTGTGAAGTTAATGTGAGGAAAATGTCATATTCTGAATCCCAAGTTAATTTACAAAAGTGTTACTTTGTGCCCTGCTCTCCCCTATGTGTGTAGCAGCAATGCTATTAAAACTTGAGGGGCCGTTCACGTTGCGTCTAAAAATGCGTGGAAAGTGTGGCCATGCCGCTTCTCTTCCTTTCCAAAGCCCTTGCGCTCAAATGGCGTCTGTCGTTGCTATGCAACCATGAACTGCGCTCTCCACAAGGTTTCAGCGAAGGATACATTGATTTCTTGCCCTTGCATTAGCTCTACTACTAGATATATTTATGGAGATGAGAAATAAAAACCCACCCTTTACAGTTATGATCAGCTGTTCAGCTGAACTTTCGATGTTGTTACAGAAAGGCCGATCGGTTGATTCTTGTCACATGACCTGTGGTGTGCTTGCGAAATTCTGAAAAGTTGAGAATTTTTCTTCTAGCTGCGCCTGGAAAACACAAGCGTGTCGCTTCTATTTTCTATTTATTTTTTTGCCTACACTTGAAATGGCGAACTTGAGCGCGCAAAAGACACGATATGTGAACGGCCCCTAAATGCACTTTTTGTTCTGATGCTGGTGCTGTTAGTTTCCTCCTCCTGTTCAGTGTTAACAGGTTGAGTTAGAACAATGCGTTATATTTTTTTTATTATAATGTTCAAAGGATAATGCTCAGGTTAAAACTGAATGGCAAGGTTAAAAACAGAAATCAGAATCTTTTGATTAGATTGTGTTCTAAAATTCCAAAAAAGGTGCACACTTGTTACAAAAGAAGAAAACAAAATCATTAGTTCTAAATTGCAAAACTATTCAGATGAATGCCTATCAATGCCTTAAGTAAGGTTTTTCATTACTTAAGGAAGTTTGTGAAACTGACTGCAGGTCTTTATAGCCCAAGAGCTAGCAAAACCATATAATATTAGTCTAGGATATAAATAAAAGTGTAAAATGTACAGGGGGAGGCTGAGTTAAGAGTTTTTATTGTCAACCTACAGTATGTGTGAACAATTGTTTGTTCCGTATCACCTGCATCGAACTAAATTATTGAATTATTTGAATTAAAAATTATTTTTTAAAAACTTTCAAAATGAACCAGACAAGGCACAAAAGTAAAATGAAGAAATGCTGACCAATTACAAATGACAAATCTCCCTTCCTTGTGATAAGATGGAGAAAACAAAAATAAATAAAAAAATCAACCCCTGCAATATCATAGCTGTCAGGAACTCAAGAATGTCTTTGCCAAGAAAATTTTTTTATGTAAATGAGTCAGATATGTTGACTATTATGAGACTCGAAAAACTAGAATAACAGGGTCGGACAAGTCATCAATCCCCTGAAAAAATGTCTTTAAAGACAATAATCTTTTTGGATATGTCTGTACTAGCTTTGCACACCTAGATTAGGGAATATTAGGGATGCTGCATCCCTCCACTAGACAGCTTAAGATGGGCAGGTCATTCACTTTCAACACAACAATGATCCTAACATACCACCAAAAGAACAACGCAATGGCTTAATGATAGGAAGTGGCCAGATGAGAGCCCTGACTTAAAGTCGATAGAAAATCTGTGGATGGACTTGAAGAGATCAGTCCATTGCTGCTCACTACAGAATTTGACTGAACTTGAGCAAATATTCCCCAATCTAGGTGTGCAAAGACATATCCAAAAAGATTAATGACTGTAAGCAAAGCAAAAGTTAGCTCTACAAAGTTTTAAATCAGGGGATTGGTGACTTTTCCAACCCTGTTATTGCACTTGCCTTTTTCTTTCAATACATTGATGTTGTAAGGAAAGGGGGTTTTCAGGATTTAACAGCTCCAGGAAACTTCCACCTGAACCACAAAGATTTGTACAGAGTCTCAACCATGGTATGAAAGATATTAGAGAATGATTTAATATACTATTTAACTTTAAATATATGTGTAAATGTGGCCAAAAATGAGTTGTCCCATTAGACTGGGTAAACCCAGCCTGATCTGCCGGCGATTTGATTTCACCCGGCAACTCAGTCTGGAAACCCGTACATTCATTTCTTCTGCATCTGTTACACTTTTGCGGGAACCAATCACAGACTGGCTTATCCACTTTGCTCGCTATTGGCGGGTAAGGAGCTCTTTCTATGGCTCTGGGCGGGTATAACACGATGACGTCTCTCGCATGACAGTCGATCCAATTCCTTTTAACCTCTCGATGCTAAATGACTTCTTTAGTTTAGCAAACAAATCGCTTGACTGGGTCACTTTCATGTTTTTTTTGCACAACCTGCAAAAATCGCTCGATGCCATTGCTGCTTCTGCAAACCGCTGATCAATGCTACAAACTAAACCTGTCTGGAGTTTTTGCGTCGCTCTGCAAAGTAGGTCACCCGGATCGTTGATCTGATTGGTTGAAGGACTATCCAATTGCGTGAATAATGCTCATTGATCATGCCTTTTGTGCAGTAGAAAATACATACCAAACTCCCCAGACCAATGTTCAATTTTAAATTGAGCTTGGTCTGGTGATAGCCAGACAATTGTCCCATGTATTCATTCACTTTAATTTACATATTGTGTTCTTTGGGCAACATGCAATGAAAAAAAAAGTAGCAGCTATAAAAGGAGTAATTTTTCATAATATCTTTAATATTTAAAGATAATATTTTTGTAGGAATATTGATAGATGATAATTTAACAGGGAAGAAATCTCCCTAAAATGCCTGATAAGCATGCAGTAAGTCCTCATGTCCTCTACAGTGGACATGTATGAAACTGATGCATGTTTTCTAAGCAAAAGTTAGATCCTTCTTTCAAACCCATACTAAAGTTATCCTGAGATGTTAATTTATGAAAAACAATTAAATAAGTCATTTAAATTATAATTACATAATATAATTTTGCCATAAGAGTGCTGAATGTAGTCATTCAGTCAATGTTGGTCATATTTAAAGACCAAGGAGAGGGAGTTGGAGGAGGAGACCAAGGTCGATATTTGGTATCTGAAAAGCCCCGAATGTGCCCTTTACAAGACATCCAGAATAAAAACTGTAGCTTATATGGTCTCAAAGAAATTTGTAATGTAAAATGTAATGTCCTCCGCAGTGGAAAAACTACTCCATTGCTGGGTCTCAGTAGGAAAGCCTACATGAAGGAACATTAGAAAAATGTTGATACAATCTTTTATATTTTAGATGACTAAAATATACATGCGTTACGGACATGACAACAACAAAAAAAAAAAAGTAAGTTTTAGGTGACAACATATTTTAGTAATTCTGTGAATTACACTGCGCAATCGAATAAAGGAGGGCTGGCTCTCCACAGAACTTAAAGGGTACATAACATACAGTTTCCGTCAATCTCATGTTAATCTTGAGTACCTATAGAGTAGTAGTGCATCCTTCACATCTCTGAAAAGTCTTTAGTTTTATCAAAATTTATAAAAGATAGGTAAGCTGTACCTAGTCTTTCTGAAAAAAGCCGAGCTCCTGGAGGCGTGCCGTGGGCAGAGCTAAAGGGTCACGAGTGCGCGCAGCTTTTGCGTAGCGATCGACGGCAAGCTGCGACATCATTATAAATAAAAAGGGAACAAAATTGTTTGTGTTGTTTACATTCTATGACATCACATTCAATGCAATTTTACTCACCACCAAGGTGTGGGAACAAAAATTCAGCCCTGGCACTGTAGCCAGACTACACTCAACTCAGCTGCGAGTTCTGTGTTGTAACCTTCACATACAAGATTGGAGGGTTTAATGCAAGAGGTCAACGCAAACAATTCACCAGGTCGACTTTTAGTGAAGCAAAACTTAACTTTCTTTATTCTTCATAAGGTATAGGAGAGGGGAATATGGAGAAAACTGTAACTCAGGCATTTCTTCTTTCTCAAGTTGCTTCTTGTGGCATCAAACTACATCTGGGGGTGAAGAGATTAGTCGATTAGTCAAGGTGGTTCAGACTACTCACATCCTTCACTAGGCCTCTACTCCCAATGCCTGGACTGTGGAACATTCAGCACTCTGTGTCTGCTCACCTCCCCTGCTTCTGCTCTACTGTGGCTTCATTGTTCTTTATGTGGCTGCTGATTGGGCCCAACAACCTGCAGATGAGGCTCTCTGTCAGAGGGGAAACTGTGCACACCTGTGTTGGAGGAGCTATCCCTAGTCCTGAACATCACTGGGTGGCTCTGATGGTGCTTCCCATGGTGCTGAAGGTGACATGCTTCCTTCTGGCCATCACAGTGTGTACTCAACTATTTTGAGATGCATGAATCAGGGTTCCCACAGCTTGGTTAACTTCAAATTCAAGGACCTTTAAAGGACTTTCCAGGTCCAATACCTTCAAACTCAAGGACTTAAAGGATTAGTTCACTATCAAATTAAAATGTCCTGATTAATTTACTCACCCCCATGTCATTCAAGATGTCCATGACCTTCTCTCTTCAGTTGAAAAGAAATTAAGGTTTTTAGCAGTGTGAAACTAAAAAAAGAGCTTTGGCAGCAAATCCACCAGATGGGTTTGGTGCACACATGGATAAAAGCACCCCATGTCCACGGTTAAATATACTGCTGGATCTTTAATGTTGTGGGCCTATTTTTCTGCTGGAGGTCCTGGACATCTTGTTCAGATACATGCTATCATGGATTCTACCAAATACCAACAGATAAAAAATCAAAACCTAACCGGTTCTGCTAGAAATCCAATAATGGGCTGTGGTTGGATCTTCCATCACGACAATGATCCAAAACAAACATCAAAACCAACATAAAAAATGTGTCACTGAGCACAAAATGAAGCTTCTGCCATGACCATTCCAGTCCCCTGACCTGAACCCTAAAGAAAATGAGTGCAGTGAACTGAAGAGAAGAAGCACCAACATGGAGCTGGAATCTGAAGGGTCTGGAGAGATTCTGTATGGAGTAATGGTCTCTGATCTCTTGTCAGGTGTTTTCCAAACTCATCAGGCGTTATAGAGGAAGACTGTTATCTTGGCAAAAGGAGGTTGCAAAAAGAATTGAATAAAGGGTGCTAATAATTGTGGGCAACGTGTTTTGGAGAAAAACATTTATTTCATAATGTGATTTTCCCCCCACTTTCAATTCTTTTCCTTCAATGAAAGGTTAGATTTTTGCTAATTTTATCAATTAAAGATCAAAAGGATAAACAATGCAGATTTATTTTTAGAGTCATCTTTGATCATATTTATGAAGGGGGCTAATAATTCTGGCCACAACTGTACCTCATGCAGGAAACACTCAACATAACGCGTAAGTGTGCGTAACTAACATAAATCAAGCAAGCTAGTATGCACAGGCCACAAAGTGTTGGCAAAATACATCAGCGGACTGGAGGGAATAATATGAATTTTTTTTCCAGAAAACTTCTTGCACAAAATAAATTCAAGCACTTTCAAGGACCTGTATCTATGTATGTTTATTTTCAAAAACTTTCCATTTTTTCATATTCACAAACTTTCAAGTTACCACTTGTAGTTTACATGAATCCATAAGTGTACTACTATGCTACTTCATAGAGCTCTACACGCTCCCAGACGAGGAATAATGGTCTTATCTAGAGAAACCATCGCTAATTTTCTAAAAAAATAAAAATAAAAGATTATATACGTTTTAACCATAAATGCTCATCTTGAACTAGCTCTATTTTCTTCTTCTCTATTATAATTCCAGCAGTGTAGACACTGCTAAGTGTATTACTGCCCTCCACAGGTCAAAGTTTGAACTAATTGTTATATACTTGCACTGGCATATTGTATATGACAATTTAGTTACAAAAACGTTAATCCACCTTGTCACCAATTATGTTATGTTTTTCACTATCATAACATGTAGAAAACACTTGGGGTAAAAGCAAGCGGCAACCTCCCCCCCGTTTCTCTTGGAGCCAATACGGAAGTGACTTAAACTGCAATTCATCAACTGGCCACTAGGGACAGGCTTTAAAAGAAAGCAGAATCTCATTGAGTCCCATGTTAAACTACCCCAACTTTAAAGCAGAAAAAAACATTTTGTCCTTCATGACATCTGTGAGGGGGGTGAATATTTTCACCTGTTCAAATCATATTAAGCTTTGAAGTAATGCATAATTAAGGGCGCGGCCACTTGAGTGACTGGTGGATTGCCGCTGCTGTCACCACTAGCCGTTTTTCTGCTGCCGTCACTTCACCTCAGCTCCATTCACATCCCGCCTCTTTGCCCATTTTCTGTTATCCGGGACTGACGTGCTGCCAAGATGGCAACGGCCGGCTTTAGGGTTCAAAAATGCTCCTCAGATGGGTGACGTCACGGACTACATTATCTCTGGATATTAAAATGCAAAATAACATTCCACCGGCATACATGGAAGAGTAAAAATAGCCCATCATTTAATAAAACAATGCATATGAAGATCTTACCCTTATTTTGTCTATAAATAAACATTGTACTTACAGACAGACTGGAACATTTTCCCATACAAATCTAGACGACTATATATTTTAAGCCAATTATTGATGCATTCTCTATCTTCTTACCTGCATTAGGATAAAAATGTCCCAAACTCATTCCAAAACTGTTCAGAGGATAATAATTGCCATATTTTTGTTGGCATGTTTTCTACTCTGTTTATACTACCTCCTACCTCCTACCTACCATAAACATGTTAAACTACCCTGTTGATCAAGTCCAAATAAACAACAAAGAAACTTGCCTCCGTGTTCTTAAGACGCAGAACTACAGGTGCACTGGAGTGACCAAACTCCTGATGACAACATCTGTACCAAAACCCTTTACTACCACTAAGAAAGAAGAACCAGACACCATTTTGTTGATCTGGATGTGGCCTTTTGGTGCTCCTTTTGAATTAGGATCCTGCAGTTCAGCTTTCAATATCCATGGCTGTCATTTAACAGATGACAAAGGTCTGTTTAACCAAGCACATGGGGTTATGATTCATCATAGAGATATCAGTTGGGATTTATCCAACATGCCGCAACTTCCACAAACTACTTTCCAGAAGTGGATATGGTGGAATATGGAGTCTCCAACTCATTCAGGTCAAAATCCCCAGCTAAAAGACCTGTTTAATCTGACTTCAAGTTACCTCCGGGATTCAGATATTCCAGTACTTTATGGATGGCTCTCAGAGGCCACAGAGGAAGAGAAAAAATATCTATCCACTATCCCAGAGAAGAGCAAATTAGTTTGTTTGATAGTAAGTAACTATAATCCAAACTATAAGCGTTCACATTACTTTACTGAGTTAGTGAAATACATTAATGTGGAAACCCATGGAGGACACTTCAACAAGCGAATTAATAATGACGAATATGTAAATTTGTTGTCCAGTTGCAAATTCTACCTGTCCTTTGAGAATTCCATTCATAGAGACTATATTACTGAGAAGCTGTTCAACCCTCTAAATATTGGTACTGTTCCTGTTGTTATTGGCCCGCCGAGAGAGAACTATGAGCAGTTTATTCCAAGTGAAGCCTTCATCCATGTGGATGACTTCCCATCCCCAAAAGAACTGGCTGATCATCTGAGACTCCTGGACCAAAATAAGGATCTGTATAAGCAGTACTTCACCTGGAGAGAACATTTTGTTTCAAAGAGTAGCGTATTCAGATTTGAACATGCCTGTCGGTTTTGTGATTATATTAGAAAGAATAAGCACTACAAAGTGGTCAGAGATCTCAATAGCTGGTACTGGGGTTAGGCAAAGGGGGGGAGGGGGCTGCAAGTTGAGCTGCATGGTGGGCCAAGTGATATTCCTGGTGGGTCAGGGGGTTCCAGTATATGCATTACTGCCACAAATTCAATGATTCGTTTGTGTTTATTGTTTCAAAATTGATCTCACATCTCAACTATTACCATTATAAATTAATGGAAAATTATATTCTTCTATATCTGTTTGGGGACAGGGATTAAATGGTTTAAAGAACAGAATATAATCATTATTCCACTTATACAGGTGCTGGTCATATAATTAGAATTCACAAGTTCTGAATATGGGACACCATACTTGGCCACATGTCACGGGCACCTCAGTTGTGGGTAATAAGAGTAGAAAAAGTGCTGTTCATTCACTCCCCTGACCTACACAGAAAAATGCAGCCTCTGAATTGGGATGTAGCAATGGGCTGCATCCGAAATCGCACACTCTCTTGAAAAAAAAAAAAAAAGAAATGATACCGTTATCCTTCCCCCAGGTTATTTTGACCCGAAATGAATTTTTAAAACATTTTTAAAAATTGTGTTCGTTGGAGTGGTCCAAGACCTAAAGACATTTGTCGCACTTGAACTCGGAATACACAGGACTGGATTCAAGGAGTTTTTGTGGTTGAAATTTAAAAAAGTAACAAATCCAAAATTAATGGAATGTGAGGATTTATTTGTCAGAAAAATATAAAATAAATCTGGAACAATCTAGAACAAGCACACACGCAAATGAAGGCATAAGACTATAAACATCCCCAATGCAGAACACTTCCACATGCACACACACACACACCTAGAAATTCCCAATAAATTGAAAAAGAGATCATATAACGGGGACAATGTTGTTTTATCCCCAATTTTTTCAAATAAAAATCAGTCACAATGCAGACTGCACACAGGTATTGAGTGGTTAGATTTGATCATTTACAATGCAGAACAACTTTTTCATTTGCTTTAAAAGGCCATCTAGTGGCAAGAGTCATGAAATAATGTTTTATGTTTTTTTTTTGTTTTCACACAAGAGGTCAGCAGAGAAACCATATGTGAGATATTTTGAGCTGAATTTACAGGGTTATGCATGGAAATGGAGTTATTTTGAATTTAAGTTGAAAGAATTTGAAGAATGTGCTTAAATTTTATTTATTTATTATTTATTGATAAAATCTAGTAAAGGTGTGTATATATAGGCATTAAAAATGGAATGAAATAAGCTTCTGGTCAAAAAAAAAGGTATGACTTTAGGGTTTCAGGTCATTTTGACCTGTGAGGGAAAGATTTTTCACAATTTGTGAGGTGAAATAATTATATTTCAGTATAATCATACATCGCTAGAAACGTAATGAACATAATCTAGCTAACATTTAGCTATATGTAACAATAATAAAATGTCAGAAAATATTTGTTCATGCTGTTATTTTGTAAATACTGACGTTGTACAAAAAAGGGTGTTGGCATGTCACCATCAGTGTCCCAATGTGTAATGAGCCTGGGTCCTTATTGTCCTCACAGTCACTATTACCGAATTTGTGTACACGATATACAGTACAGTCCAAAAGTTCGGAACCACTAAGATTTTTAATGTTTTTAAAAGAAGTTTCGTCTGCTGACCAAGGCTACATTTATTTAATTAAAAATACAGTAAAAAACAGTAATATTGTGAAATATTATTACAATTTAAAATAACTGTGTACTATTTAAATATATTTGACAAAGTAATTTATTCCTGTGATCAAAGCTGAATTTTCAGCATCGTTACTCCAGTCTTCAGTGTCACATGATCCTTCAGAAATCATTCTAATATGCTGATTTGCTGCTCAATAAACATTTATGATTATTTTCAATGTTGAAAACAGTTGTGTACTTTTTTTTCAGGATTCCTTGATGAATAGAAAGTTCAAAAGAACAGCATTTATCTGAAATACAAAGCTTTTGTAACATTATACACTACCGTTCAAAAGTTTGGGTCAGTAAGAATTTTTATTTTTATTTTTTTGAAAAGAAATTAAAGAAATGAATACTTTTATTCAGCAAGGATGCATTAAATCAATCAAAAGTGGCAGTAAATACATTTATAATATTACAAAAGATTAGATTTCAGATAAACACTGTTCTTTTGAACTTTCTATCCATCAAATAATCCTGAAAAAAAATAGTGTACACAAATATTTTGTACAATTGTACACATTAAATGTTTCTTGAGCAGCAGATCAGCATATTAGAATGATTTCTGAAGGATCATGTGACACTGAAGACTGGAGTAATGATGCTGAAAATTCAGCTTTTCCATCACAGGAATTAATTACTTTGTCAAATATATTTAAATAGTACACAGTTATTTTAAATTGTAATAATATTTCACAATATTACTGTTTTTACTGTATTTTTAATTAAATAAATGTAGTCTTGGTGAGCAGACGAAACTTCTTTTAAAAACATTAAAAATCTTAGTGGTTCCAAACTTTTGGACTGTACTGTACATGTTCACAAGCTAGGGAGCTGATTGAGACGCACCCATACAAAATGAGCAGAGCGATAGGTTCCCAGAACCAGGATTGAAAACCACTGCTCTAGTCCATCTTTGTGTTCCAGGGGTCTCAACTTTACAACAGTTTATATTATTAGGACAGCTTTTGAGTCTGAGCTGAACTGCACAACTGAAGTATTTATCCATTCATTGGCCAGTAGATCATTTCTGTCATTTGCCTATCAAAAAACAAACAAACAAAAAAGCTGTCAGCAAATAAAGTCTACAAAGTTTACCGTTGTGTTGTTTATGTGGTCTAAATGAACAATTTATATGATTTTTATTTCATAATTGTACTCTATTTTCTTATTTAGCATTTTGTCAAATAATATTTTTGATATTGTTAAATATTTATTTACATGGAGGTCTGTTGTTATTTCGGTTGCTTCCTCTCTTGTGATTTCCTTTTCTGAAATGTTCAGGGAAAAAGAATATTCATCAAAAAATTACAGGCAAGACAAAATTTCTCTTAAATATTGATTGACAAGTGAATGCTTATTAAACAATTAAGAGAATTATATATAATAACAACAATAGAGGTCTTACGATGCCATGACCACAATTTCCAAGAAACTCCAGATAACATAAAGAATATAAGCAGTCCTCCACAAACTAGTGCAATCTCCCAATTATGGTCTCTGAAACCGAGAAATGTTATCAGCTAGTATATAAATAGATGTGAAATAGCATTTATGTTGCACAGAAGAATACTCTGAACATACCTGCTTTCATAAGTGGGTGTGGGTTCAAATGTCACATCTTTAGATGATACAGTAACTGTAGAGTTACGAGTTGCTGATCTACTGGTTAGTGGTGTCCTAATGGTACCACTGCTGTGAGATGGGTTCTCTATTGTAGTTAGATAGGTTGAGGACTCTATTGTAGAATAAAACTGCTTTGGTGATGCTGTAGATGTCTGGTCAGGTTTTTCAGTCTGAATCGAAGTACTTTGTGGTAATTGTGATTTTGTGGGTACAAGAGGAGTGACTGAATTATGGTTGTGTACATCCACAGCTGAAGTGAAGGATGGAGCTGTGGTATATGTGGAAGGTCCTGTGAAGGTCAGATGAGACACAGTTAAAAAACTATGTTTTAAACCGATCAAAGCAGTAATATAATTTCATTTGTATGCACTGCCATTATCTTTAAAGGTGAAGTATGCAATTCCTTGAATGTTAAAATACTTTCACGGTCAGAACTACTGGTCTGCATATGTTCAGGATATAAGCTGTTGGTTTACAGGAGCCAGTTTTTCACCTCCTACTTTACTGTCTACACTCAACTGTCCTATAAATGATGAATATGCAGAGAAAACAAGTAAGCTATTTGTTGGATGATTCCCACCAAAAGTCTTAAAGGGATAGTTCACCCAAAAATGTTGTCATCACTTACTCACCCTCAAGTTGTTCCAAACCTGTATGATCACAAAAGAAGATATTTTAAAGCATGTTGGTAATCAAACAGTTGATGGTAGCCATTGACTTCCATATAGGAAAAAAATACTATGGACGTCAATGGGTGCCATCAACTGTCTGTTTACCAACATTCTTTAAAATATCTTATTTTGTGTTCAGCAGAAGAAAGAGACTCATACAGGTTTGGAACAACATGAGGTAAAGTAAATGATGCCAACATTTTCATTTTTGGATGAATTATCCCTTTAACATTGTTCTTTCAAAACTTAGCTCTTTGTTTGGTTACCCCTACATAGCAACACTGGCCCAACCAATGGCGTGGTCAACACAGCAAATTTGCTTAGCCTTAGGACTTTAATCTTGCTCCAGGAGACCCACTGTCCTGCAAAGTTTATTTTCAATCTGCTTTAGGTCACCTGCCTGTGAGTTTTCAAGCAATCCTGAAAACCTTGATTCAGGTGTGTATAATTAGGTTTGGAGCAAAAGAACCCAATGCAAGATCTGCATGGGTAAATCTCCCTAACGCAAAATTCCAGATCGCATGGATTCCCTTTGAAAGTGTGTTTTTGCCCACAAAAAAATTGTAAATGTTACTGAACTTTTATACAGTGTCCAAACCAGGGACAATGTGATAAGATTCAAGCTACAAGCAATTTTTCTGCCATAGCCTTGTAGGCAATGCTCCGCCATATACCACAACAGCGCTTCGGGAGACCTGAGTTCGAGTCCCGGCTCATGGTCCTTTCCCGATCCTGTGCCCTTCTTTCCTCCCTGTCACTTCCTGACTCTCCTTGATTTTTCTCTCCAAAAAAGACAAATAATCCCATATACACAGTATGTATATATAGCCTATGTGTGTGTGTGTGTGTAATTAAAGATATTTTAAGAAATTATTAAGTTATTTTTAAAGGGTTAGTTCACCCAAAAATGAAAACCTGTCAGTAATTTCTCACCCTCATGTCGTTCCACACTCGTCGTAAGACCTTTGTTCATCTTCAAAACACAAATTAAGATATTTTTGATATATTCTTGCCAGCAAGATAATTAACACTTTCAATGCCCAGAAAGGTACTAAAGACATATTTAAAACAGATCATGTGACTACAGTGGTTTTAACCTTAATGTTATGAAGCAAAGAGAATACTTTTTGTATGCCAAAAAACAAAATAACGACTTTTCAACAGTATCTAGCGATTGCCAGTTTCACAAAACACTGCTTCGAAGCTTTACGAAACTTTTGTTTTGAATCAGTGGTTCAGAGCACCAAAGTCACATGATTTCAGTAAACGAGGCTTTGTTACATTATAAGTGTTTTGAAATTTCAATACTTCACGTAACTTTGACAGTTTGATATGCACTCCGAACCATTGATTCGAGACAAAAGATTCGTAAAGCTTCAAAGCTTCATGAAGCAGTGTTTTAAAATCGGTCATCACTAGATGTTGTTGAAAAGTCATTATTTTGTTTTTTTGATGCACAAAAAGTAAAAAAATTATTAAGGGAGAACCACATGAAAAATATGTTTTTAGTAGCTTTCTGGGCATCTGAAAATGTTAATTATCTTGCTGGCAATGGAGGCCTCAACTGAGCCATCGGATTTCATCAAAAATATCTTGATTTGTGTTCTGAAGATGAACGAAGGTCTTACGGGTGTGGAACGACATGAGAGTGAGTAATAAATGACGGAATTTTCCTTTTTGGGTGAACTAACCCTTTAAGATATGAAATAAATGATCCACTGTTGCTTTCATTATGGCTAATAAAGTCATGAAAAATTGATAATTGAACTCAAATTAAACTATTTTATGTTGCAGAAATAGAAACCCCTATGGCTGATTAGGAGAAAAAATCTAATTAACATGGTAAAGATACATGTTGCGGCATCTGGTAAGCACATGACATTAATTCAATATATTTGAACAACTGTTATTGAAACTTACTTGTGTTGGCATCTGTATTGAGTTGCCTTGAATGTACATTAATATGAACAGGAGCCTGCACTCCCCCAGCCATACACCAAAACCAGCCTGAATCAGTCTTCTTCAGTCCTGTCAGCGTCACTGTATAAACACCATCAATGGTATCATTTATCTGTAGAGCTGCACCAGGGGATGGCTCTATATCCTGAGCTGTTTGACAGGAGTGCAATTCTCCACTTCTGCACCATTTTTTCTCATCATCTATAAGTTTGTTACTGTAGAGACATTGGACGGTAACATTGCCGCCCTCTTCACCTGACACCCAGTTGCTGGCCACTGACAGATCTGGAGTACCTGAAAATAATCAAATGACAAAATCAATCACTCTTTGAACCATCAAATGTCTCATAGTGGTGCTAAAATATATCTCAATAACATTTACCCTCAATGACGGTAAGTTCTAGAGATGTTCTAGCTCGGGAACCTGGAGTCCTCACAATACACCAATAGCGACTTGAATCACTGCTGCTTAGGTTTGTCATCGTCATGGCTGTTACCAGTTCATCAGGGCTGTTGTAAAAGCTGATGCCTGGTTGCTTCTCTTGGCTGGTAGGTTGCATTTTCTTGCAGGCAAACCAGTACTTTCCTTTGCACCAATACATAGGAAGGTATCTGTACGTTCGATGGTAGTGACAGGGAATGGTAACAGATCCCCCGATTTGAGCTGTTATTTTCTGTACTGTCCATAGAGAATTGATACCTGTGAGTAATAAAATATATATACTCTAGAAAGATTTTCTGTGGAACGCAAAGAAGTTGAAAGGCCAATTCACACTGCACCGACAGATGCTGCTGATCGACGAGGACACCAGATTGCAGCATGTCACTTCTCAGTGAATCGGTCCAACTGAAACTACCCTTAACCCTATACCCCTACACCCTGACAGACGGCTTTGTCGACCAATGTCAACCTTTCTCCATGCCCTACCTTTCGTGCCCACTGCTCCAGCCTGCAGTTATCCCTACTTGCCAACGAGGGAAAAAAAAACTGATTCAACAAAACCTAACAAAGTGTCTGTTGGTGCAGTGAATTGGCCTGAAGAATACCATCAATACGGGTTTTAGATTGACATTAAGATGAGAAAACAATTATTTTTTTGTGTGTAAATTCAATATAAAGGCGCTGTGCTGTCATATATTAGCATTTAGGTCCAGTGTTCACACAGTACAAACTGCATCTAAACTTGCTGTATTTTAGAAAGAATTTTTGTCAGATATAAACTGCTGCAGATTACCAGCAGGGTCACCAAATCAGACAAGGTGGCATTAGAGGTTACCGAAATTCATTACCACCTTGGCTTTAATGTTACCCAAATTCAATGTGGTGATGTCTAAACATTGTTATTTTATGTTTTAAAAAGCTTGTTTCTCTGATGTGATGATATCTACAGCAGGGTCAATGCATTTACATAATTTCCACTGAAACAGGAAGAAAGGGCAGGACATATTGAACAGCCCCTCCCCTTTTATAAAATAGCCAATAGCGTTTTATTTACAGTACAGTCCAAAAGTAAATTGGAACCATTAAGATTTTTTACGTTTTTAAAAAAAGTTTTGTCTGCTCACCAAGGCTACATTTATTTAATTAAAAAATACAGTAAAAACAGTAATATTGTGAAATATTATTACAATTTAAAATAACTGTTTTCTATTTGAATATATTTGACAAAGTAATTTATTCCTGTGATGGCAAAGCTGAATTTTCAGCATCATTACTCCAGTCTTCAGTGTCACATGATCCTTCAGAAATCATTCTAATATGCTGATCTGCTGCTCAAGAAACATTTAATGTGTACAATTGTACAAAATATTTGTGTACAATATTTTTTTTCATGATTATTTGATGAATAGAAAGTTCAAAAGAACAGTGTTTATCTGAAATCTAATCTTTTGTAACATTATAAATGTCTTTACTGCCACTTTTGATTGATTTAATGCATCCTTGCTGAATAAAAGTATTCATTTCTTAAATTTCTTTTCAAAAAAATAAAAATCTAAATTCTTACTGACCCCAAACTTTTGAACGGTAGTGTATAATGCTACAGAAGCTTTGTATTTCAGATAAATGCTGTTCTTTTGAACTTTCTATTCATCAAGGAATCCTGAAAAAAAAAGTACACAACTGTTTTCAACATTGAAAATAATCATAAATGTTTATTGAGCAGCAAATCAGCATATTAGAATGATTTCTGAAGGATCATGTGACACTGAAGACTGGAGTAATGATGCTGAAAATTCAGCTTTGCATCACAGGAATAAATTACTTTGTCAAATATATTTAAATAGTACACAGTTATTTTAAATTGTAATAATATTTCACAATATTACAGTTTTTTACTGTATTTTTAATTAAATAAATGTAGCCTTGGTGAGCAGACAAAACTTCATTAAAAACCAAAAAACAATTTTGACTTCATGGCAACTTTAAATGCTACCCAAAATGAACAGTGACCTCTAGTCACAAATACACAGGTACACACCTATACATATATACAGTATATATATTGCATGCTCTTGAACAGTAGATATCTGTCACTGATTCAAAGAACTGATGAAGATGAGGCAATAATAAATCTTCAGTGAAATTGAGAACTTGTGTCTTACTTCTATACCCAACTGCACAGTTTACAGTGTTTTACTTTTTTTCTTTCTGCATACCATGGATGAGAATCCCTTGCTTTGTGTTCGATATACAGATGTAGACTGTCCGCTTTCAAAAGATGTACACAAATTTACTATGCAATGGACTGTTAGAAGAGAATAGCCAGCATTCACAAGTCCATGTTACATTATCAGTATATTATATACTTATATACAAAATTATATTTTGCTTGTTTCTGCCACAGAATAAATAAAAAAAAAAAAGCATTGCAACTAATTTATCTAACAAAAATCAGACTTTTTTCTCACAATTGCGAGTTTATATCACAATTGCGAGTTTACATCTCAAAATAAAGACTGTATTATTTACAGTCAGGGGCACCTTTAGAATACCAGAGGCCCTTGCGCTACACCATTACAACCGGTCCCCTACCCCGAATAAAAATGTCACCAGGCCATTAGTCACTACTGGGATATTTCAGTTTGTGCTCTTGCATGAATAAATGCAAATTACACAATTTTAGATACTTTTCTTCCTTGTTTTTCTAGCTAAAAAAAAAGTCCTTGATAATATCAGTAAAGTCACTCTCAATAGACATTAGTTAGCTGTTTTTTGGGTTTAACCATGGCCATTTTTAAGAAATCCCGCTCACTGGATATGTTCACACTGCCAGTGTTTGTGATTGATAACCGCATTAGTGAGTCTCCAAATATCCTGTTCTCTTGCATGAATGACATTACAGAAAACTAGTTTTCTGGGCACAGCAGGGTTTCGGCAAAAATGTGAGTCCAGAAAATTTATGGGTGTGAGTTCAGTGATAGAATATTGTTGTCACTCCTGTAAACTCAGAAAAAATTATGTTAAAAATAGTATTTTCGTGCAGCCAGTTGACCTCTACCCAGCGTAGCCCATGGAAGCATGTGCATTAATGTGCCCATGTTCACAACTGCTTGTTTATATCTCACAATTCTGAGAAAAAATAGTCAGAATTGTGATCTAAAAATCACAGTTTACTTTATTTTTTATTCCCTGGTGAAAACAAGCTTCCATATTTCTGAGTGAATGCACTGAAGATAAAGAACATGTCTGGAGAGAGGAAACATCTGAAATTCTTCTCTGTTGCAATGTCAGACGAGCATGGTTATGTAAATATCACTTTGACGTCAATGAATTGATTAATCGTCCCCATGGAATTTTAAGGTCAAAATTGAGTTATTCACATATTCTTATTCTGACAACTTATTTACACTTTACAATAAATGTACATGAATAATTAATTAATATTTAAACTCATGATTAGTGAAGATATGAATATTGAAGATAGGATAGCTCTTCATTGGTTCATGATTAGTTCATATCATCACTAATCATCATGAGTTCATGTTGAAGTAAGTATTATTTCAGGTATATGTAGGCCTACATGATTATTCATGTAGGCTAGGTTAGTTGGAAGGTGTTGTTACCTGTTTTATTATGTCATCACAATGGTTCACCTACTCCACTCACCTACTCATATAGGCTAATTTTAGTATTCTTTCAAAATATTTGTTAAAAGCGTTTTTTTTTAACAATCACTAGGACACATTTCTCATAGTGTGATCAAAAAAAAAAAAAAAAGACTGACAAAGCAGGAATAACATTGTGAAAGAATCCTATTCCCTACAACCAACACAGATTTAGTATACAAAATTGAATTATTTTTCCTAAAAAGGACTTACCTTGGACACCTAAAAGCAGCACTAAGGTACTCAGCAGAAAAGCCATAATTTAATCAGTGATTTCACAAAAATGATAATCCTTTCTCATGTATCTTCGTCTTATATCTTAACCATTTGAACTGATACTTCCTTTTATTGTGGATTTCAACATTTCCCGCACATGACTCATATCCTTCTTTCTTTCCTCATGGTCATACTGATTGGTATGGGGTATTGGTCCCCCTTTGGTTGAAATCAACACCTTTCTCCACTCTAGCATCAGGGTACTCAAGGTCCGAACCTCAGTATTTTTACACGGTGTATAATAATATTAGTAAAATAAATGCTTAATAATAACTGTATACTGGTTATGCAAAAACTTTGTACCATGCCAAGAAAACTCATCTGAGCCAATCAACGGTCTTAACAATGCTTGCCAATGTCAAAATGACTGGGATGGCCAATCAAATCAAAGAAGGCAACTCTGTTGCTGTGTTCGAAATCGCCCCCCCTATACCCTCATTCACAGAGATGGGCAGTATTTTAATTAAATGTATTTAAAATACGTATTTAATTACTGTATACTGTGTATTCTGTAAATTGTATTTTCCTTAAAGAAAAAATCAAATGTAATTTGTAATTAAATACTTTGAGAGACAGTATTTTGTATTTAAAGTACTTAAAATACATGCAAATATGTTATTTTATTCCCACTTTCATCACCAAGCTTAAAGATAGGGTAGGTCATTTTCGGAGAGGCTACACTCTAAAAAATGCTGGGTTAAAAACAACCCAAGTTGGGTTGAAAATGGACAAACCCAGCGATTGGGTTGTTTTAACCCAGCGGTTGGGTTAAATGTTTGCCCAACTTGCTGGGTAGTTTTATTTAAACCAACTATTATTTAAAAATTGCTATATGGCTAGCTTAAAATGAACCCAAAATAGTTTGGAAATTAAAAACCAGATGCAATTAGAGCCAACAATAATAGACAAAAGGTAAAAATGTTTCTTAATAAGCTTTAATATTTTATAAATATAAATTTAATAGTTTAATAGTTTATTAATATAAATTTATTAATAAGCAATTTAATACATGTTTACTGTTTAATAATTATTCATTGAACATTAATAAATGTTCATTTCCAACATACTTTGGGTTAATTTTAATTAAGCAATACAGTAATTTTTAAACAATAGTTGAGTAAATAAAACTACCCAGCAGGTTGGGCAAACATTTAACCCTACCGCTGGGTTAAAACAACCCAATTGCTGGGTTTGTCCATTTTCAACCCAACTTGGGTTGTTTTTAACCCAGCATTTTTTAGAGTGTTGCATTAGTGAGCTCGCTTTGAAAGCATAAAACCCCACCATCCATTCAGAGCATCTCCAAAGCCGTGCCTTCTCCAAAACACTTAAACGCAAAGAGCAGGGAGCAAAAGCGCCACGTAAAGACAGCGTTAAACTACCTCATATCTCAAAGCACATAACATTACAATAATAATGAACATCATAAACAACTTAAAGATCACTGACCTGTACCACCTGACTGCTGCAGATTCATTTCGGCATTGAAAGTGTTGATAACAAACTGATTGGCTGATGTTTGCGTTGGTGCTTGAAAAATTTAGAAATTTTCAACTTCTGCCGTGAGCAACGCGAGTGAAGTGACGCAACGGAACCCACAATTCAATTCTACAATGCATGACGTCACCCATTCAAAGTAAATGAGAAACACTAACGTCGACACACCTTGGAGGTGGCTGCAAGCACGACATATGTTGTCTAGTGTTGCGCTAATCAGTTCTATCTGCGGATAATCCGCAGCCGGGTGGGTCAAATAATAAACAATATCATTCTGATTATTTGTGAGAGAAAACACAGTCGTCGTGTCTTCAATTAATGTAACCATCTGGGTGAAAACTGGATGCGTGTCAGTATTCGGTCCATGCTTTATTCCTAAAGTGACAGCAGCCTAATAAACCTGCTGCTCATTAATGTTAATCAAGCAACAAAAGAAAAAGACAACATCACTCACTGCTCCTGACTGAATAAGTATCTTTATAAGGAGCATCAATCTATATTTAATTCATACAGTGAGGACTGTTCAATGATTTTACATTTGATTATTCATTTTTCTGTATTATTTCCCACTTGATTGCTACTGTTAAATAGTTGTTAGTGCTTTTTGAATGCTTTGGCTCTTACTGAGAGCAACTCTGTTACAATTCAAATGATTGTGTGTAAATTTGTGCTTGCCATTTAACATTTTAGCAAACTTGCAGCCCCAATAGGCTACTGTAGGAAGATTAAAAGATTTAAACTCTGTCATGGAAACTAGCATGCATAAACCGTAATTAAACAATTTAATAATCAATTAAAAAGGAATTTATACCTGTATGGATATCACTCTGTAGCCACGTTGGATCAGCGGTTTGGAAAAAGGTATGGATGAATGATTAAGCTGGGGGCGCCATCTTCAGGCGAAACGCGGGAATTCATTCAAAGTTGTGGGATTGAATGAGTGGACTGGACTCAGTAACGTCCACTATGGTTTCGGACACCACTACAAATGGCTGTCCCCTCAAATAGTGCCCTATTTAAGGGTATAAGGGGCGATTTCAGACATGATGCTTGCTGTTTGACCATTTTTGTGCCTCAGCTCGGTCATAAACTTGTTAAAAAAAAAAGAAAAAAAGTTTACACTGTCGCCGGTAAAAAAAAAAACAAAAAAAAACATTATCATCTTATTTCGTGTAAACAGCTGTGTAAACAGCCCCTTAAAGGCACTATATGTAAGATTTTTGTATTATAATATCCAAAAACCACTAGAACAATGTTATATTTTTGTTGACTTCTGTACTTACATTATCCCAGATATTTCACCAGACCAGGCCTACACATACGTTTGACCGGAAGAAGTGAAAGCGGCGACTGCGGCATAATAAAAGCTCTGCTGCAGTCTTAACAACATTACTGCAATTGTATTTTATTTATGTATTTATTCTTTTTTCCCCCCAATGCTTTGGTAATTGTATATAGTTTGAAAGGTGATGTTTATTTTATATACATGAGTATACTGTTTGGCATATAGCCTAACAAAGTAAATTGTACATTTTGTGTTAAAACCAAATAAAATCTCTCATTAGCAATCGCTCCAGTGGCCTGCTCTGCTTCATACTACAGTAGCATTAATAATATCATCCATGAACATGATTTCTGCCCGAGTCCCATCCCGATTCTTTTCCACCGGTTGCAGATGTGAAGACGACATCTCCCATGATTCCGTGCTCAATCTCTGCATCATCAAGCTACACTTTTATTTTGTATAGGCGACCTTTAGCGGCGGAAATTTACATAGTGCGCCTTTAATAGTAGCTTATATCCACCTATTTTAACCAGATCACATCTATATCTTTGTTACATCTGAACAGCATAGAAACAAAATAAAACTAGTGAAGTGTATTCTCAATCAGTGTACATTAATTTAACCCCCAAAACATTTGTCATTAGTGCTAAACTAAAGTCAGGCATAGTGTTTACATTTATGCTACATGTTTATCTGTTACTTCAGCTGGCTGATTTAGAAGTCAGATATCATACATACATATATAGCCTAATTTTATCTAATATTATAGGCAAACATTTTTTTTTTTTTTTTGAGTCCTGACTATTGAAAAATCCACATAATTGCTCTGATCTGATTTACATAATCTTTTAAGTGTTAAAAAGAAAAAGATGTGAACGATTAGTTGAAAATTGACTCATCTTAAAAGGGTCATGTGATGATTGTGTAAATGTCTTTTTTCTAGTTTACTCTGACTTATGACCAGTTTAAACTGGTGGTTGTTTTGAAACATGGCAGCTGTTTTCTCACTTGTGCAAATATGTAAACCATGTGTGCATCTCAATCAGCTCCCTAGCTTCCTAGGTCGTGCGTCAGTATATTGTTTACATGAGGTCGGGCACTGGTAAATAAGGACCCAGGGCTCACTATACATTGGGACACTGATGACTCTATTTCTAGCAACATGACAATGTCCTCATTGTACAACATCATTACTGGTATTTATGAACAACAGCAGAACTGATATCTTTCTGACATTATTTTATTTATTTAAAGTACATTATGATAAATACTTTGCTTGTTACATATACATGCACCATTTCAGCTGTAAATAAATGATAAATGTTAGCTAGATTATGTTCATTATCTGTCTAGTTTATGCTGAAATATAAGTAAATAATGTATTTTTAAAAAAACATCTATTCTGTGTTATTATGTGTATTGAGATGGCACGCATGATTTATGATTTTCATGCTTCAGAACTTCCAGCATCGATTCTCATTGTCTCTCACGTTTCAGTGTACTGGAAGGATTACGCGAATGGCTGACTACTGAACTATGGAGCTGATTGAGACGCACCCATGTACTGGACTAGCAACAAACTAGGACAGCTGTTATTTGTCTAGCTTCCTCCTCCAGGGAGCAGTCGTGAGACGTTTAGTTCAATGCTCCTTATTACGCAATCTCCGTTTTCAGTATTCTTGTTTACTGCAGTATGTTTCACATCTCAAATGTCACTCCAGTCTATACTGCAGTGATTGACCTCTCTAAATTGAAGTGTTTTTCCTTTCTCCAGTAAGGAAGTGACACTATCTAGGCCTGTTTTTTTTTTAAATGTATGTGACAAATTATTAATATAAACATAAAATATGTTTACATATAGTCCACAAGACAAAAAATAGCTGAATTTATTAACCCCGTACAAAAGTTTGTGAACCATTGGTTCTTAATACTGTGTGTGGTTACCTGATGATCCACAACTGTTTTTTGGTTTTGTGATGGTTGTTCTGAGCAGTTAAACTGCCCAATATTCTTCAGAAAAATCCTCCAGGTCCTGCAGATTCCTCAGTTTTCAAGGATTTTTTGCATATTTGAACCCTTTCCAGCAGTGACTGTATGATTTTGAGATTCATCTTTTCACACTGAGGACAACTGAGGGACTCAAACTCGACTATTAAAAAAGGTTCAAACATTCACTGATGCTCCTTAAGGAAACACGATGCATTAAGAGTCGGGGGGTGAAAACTTTTTGAATTTGAAGATCAAGGTAAATTGCACTTAATTTGTCTTCCAGGAAACATGCAAGTATCTTCTGTTACTTCCAAAGGCAGTACTAAATGAAAAAAGAAAAGAAAAGAAAAGAGATATTTCAACAAAATAAGAAAAATGTAGACATCTTCATCCTGTTCAAAAGTTTTCTCCCACCGATTCTTGCATCGTGTTTCCTTCTGGAGCATCAGTGAATGTTTGAACCTTTTTTAATAGTTGTGTTCGAGTCCCTTAATTGTCCTCAGTGTGAAAAGATGAATCTCAAAATCCTTCAGTCACTGCTGGAAAGGGTTCAAATATGCAAAAATTCTTGAAAACTGAAGAATCTGTAGGACCTGGAGGATTTTTCTGAAGAATATTGGGCAGTTTAACTGCTCAGGACAAACAAGAGACTAGCAACAACAACAAAAAAATGATTTTTTTGTCTTTTTTTTTTTTGTCTTGTGGACTATCTTTTATGTAAAATATCTTACTCAGGACAGTAAATAAAAAATAACATGCATTTTGTATAATCTCTCTTATTTTGTTAAAATTATTCACATTTTCACAGATTCTGCAAGTGGTTCCCATATTATATATATATATATATATATATATATATATATATATATTCTGTTTATTTATGCATCCTATTTACTGGTCCTTTTAAAGTGTATTCAATTCTACTATTTATAACTGCACTAAAACAAGGACACTAGTCTCAAATACCTTTGACATTCATTTGATTCCTTTTCATTCACATGCATATGAAGTCACCTTATCATGGGACGTCAAATTCTTAAGCTGAGCTCTGTATTAATAAAACTGACTTCCTCTAAAAATCTGACCTGTTACCTAGTTACTCAGGTTATTATTGCATATTGCACATTTCTAAGATGCATCACTGTACTTTATCATTCTAATAGGCAAAGTGAATTTTCAAGTGTTTTTTTTTTGCAGGCTACCTTGCCACTGCTCTATGGGAAATTCCTATACTCGGGTCCAACTGGGTGATGGGTGAAGCTTGACCTCATAACGTCCGGCTGGATCACCTTTTTTATGGGGCGTCTTGTTGTGATGCTATCGTGTGATTTTCCATGTAGAAGGCTACAAACATTACGCAGATGACCGCTAAGGTGCAAGCAGCACGTTGTTGACCGAGAACTTGAGCGATGACGTTCCCCAGTTTCCTCTCTCCGATTGGTCGCAATGGACATCGACGTAATAATATAGGCGTGTCTCTGTGCAAGAACGCAAACTTTAAAGGGTTGTCAACAACAGGTCTCAAGACAGACCCAGACTGAATAAAGAAATACACGCGAGGATATACTGATAACTTTTAGCTCAGATAGCCGAATTAGGTTTTCCAAGATGAAGTTTGTAAGATTTATAATGAGGAATGCTACTATGCTAAATGTACCTAAACATATTGATTACTACGCGAAATTTTCTCCATCGCCGTTGTCAATGAAGCAGTTTCTGGATTTCGGTGAGTTTCAATTTGAATGCAAAATATTTTAAATGCAATATTGTTAAAATGCTAAAAAAATACATTGACCATTGTGCAATATATGCTATATTCATTTGTTATGAAACAACATCTTTATGTAAAAATTAAAAATATATATAAATGTAATTTTCCGCTCAGACATCATTCCAATAACAACCAATTATATGAGCTTAACGCAGTCGCGTTCAACTGATGGGGTAACCATAGTAACAGTTCTCTGCTCGAGCCTCGAGCGCTTTCCGTAAGTGCATCGGACTGCCATTATTTGTAACTTTATTACAGATTTACACATCACTTATTGAACAAAAATGCTAAAGTGTATTGTTAAAAGTAATTGAGATAGACGGTTAGCTCATGGGACGCCAAAGTATAGGCTAATCTGCACGAAACGAACCTCAAAATAAATTACTGACAGAAAAACAAACAAACTTGTACGTTAAGTCATTCAGTAATTGCTGTTCGCTTCTTGCTGATATTTGACTTTTAGTTTAAATATAGCCTACTTCAGCAAGAGGTTTCACTCTGTCACGTTTTCTTTGCAGGATCCACAAATGCTTGCGAGAAAACATCTTTCGCTTTCCTCAGACAAGAGCTCCCCGTCAGACTAAGCAACAGTCTGAAGGAGATCAACCTTTTACCAGACCAACTGATAATGACTCAGTCCGTTCAGCTAGTTCACAGCTGGTAAGTTCATGTTCTGGAGTATCAGACAAAAATGGATTTAACTAACTCTATAAGTGTCTTATGATTTGACTAAACTTACAGAAAAGAAAAAAATGAATCATGTAAAAGATATTGCTGAACATATTAACCCATTAAACTGGTTTATTTTTTACGCGTGCATTATGTAATTTGTCCCATGCACGCCTCCAACTGTATGATGAACTTTGCCCTAGTTCCCCAGCCTGATGTTTTCGAAGTATGTTCAGCTTGTATGTTACATCACTGAGTTTCCATTTCAATTTTTAATCTATCATTAGACCTCACAATACTACTAAATACTTTGCCTCTGCGTTAGTTTTCTGGACCATGCGACTTCAAGTTGTATTGCAAGATGCGTACCCTATTAAACTGCCTTAAGAAAGCGTATTTTATTAACATTTAAATGCTTATTCTTTTACTTACGCTTGCTTTTAGCTTATATAGTGTTGTTTTGTGTTCAAATACCATTGCACAGACCCTCACTTGTTTACTAGTAGACTATCGGAGGGTATGTTATGCAACGGATATGGCGGTTGACTTAAGAGTGAAATTTGAGAAGGTGCAACATATAGTGGTGGCGCGCACTTGTTTTCGAGAACTGACTTGGAACAGTATGTTCTACTGTAGTGTGTAAGGAGGGAAACTTATGGAAATGAGTGGGTCACATTTTAAAAACAACTGAGGAAAAGAAGTCATGCACATTTTTATAGTAAATAATAATATAATAGGCTACTCTTTGTAGCCTAGTGTTATTTTAGTATTATTTGTATACTATTATTCATTTATATTTTATCAATAATAATATTTTGTTCTGTTTTTTTAAACTTACAATGATTTCAACTTAAGATGATTAATTTTAGTTAGTTGCTAAGGCAACATTTCTACTACATTTGAGCTTTCTTTCAACACGGAAAACAATTTTAAATGGTTTTAGTTTACAATAATAACACTGGCGACTGCTTAAAAATAGCAAAACCAAGCAAGTGTGAAAACATTATGAGTGTTGAGGGTGTTATTGGAGACTTTTGTATATGAAAAAGTGTAACTGTATACGTTTGTGCATTGGTATTTAAAACATAATAGTGTACCTTTCATTCCCTTTGTCTTCTCTCTCTTACCTTCTCAGGTTTATTCAAAGCCTGATGGACATCCTAGAATTCCAAGACAAGAGCCCAAATGACCCTAGAGTTCTGCAAGAGTAGGTTCTTCAATCTGCATACTGTACACATCCAACATGATCAGAGTATTAAATCAGTAATATTAAAACAAAACAGCAGGATTCATAGAGTTTGTTTTGTTCTTTGTCCCATAGATTTGTGGAAACTCTGGTGACCATTAGGAATAGGCACAATGATGTGGTACCCACCATGGCCCAGGGTGTCATTGAGTATAGGGATGCATTTGGGGCAGACCCTGTGACATGTCAGAACATTCAATACTTTCTGGACCGCTTTTACATGAACCGCATCTCCATTCGCATGCTCATCAACCAGCACAGTAAGTAAATCTTGTCCTAATTCCTGGACTTTGCATCAGCACTATTGGCAAGAACGGTCGCTTTCTCAGCACTTTAAATGCACAGGTCATTAGATCTTGAATAATCCAGCCTATTCCTGTTTGAGTTAATTATTCACTGAATATGAGAGAATGATTTCCTCATAACCCTCTGTTCCCTTCTGTTTCCTGCTCTATCTCCAGCTCTGATCTTTGATGGCACCACAAAGCCAGGACATCCCAGCAGCATCGGGTGCATTGACTCCAGCTGTGACGTCACGGATGTAATCAGAGGTGAGTGCTTTAGTGCATACTGTAATGCAAATATTACCCTAGCGACAAGTACATATTCAATAATACTGTCCTGTGTTCTGCTTCAGATGCATATGAGTGCGCTAAAATGCTCTGTGAGCAGTATTACCTCGGATCCCCTGAGCTGGAGCTTAGAGAGATAAACGGTGAGGAACATTAATGCATAAAATAGCATTCCATATAGTAACTTAAAGGGATAGTTCACCCAAAAATGTAAATCATGGGATAATTTTCTCACCTTCAAGCCATCCTAGATGTATATGACTCTTATTTCAGGTGAACAAAATCTGAGTTATATTAGAATATATCCTGGCTCTTCCAAGAATTATAATGGGAGTGAATGGAGCTCCTGATTTTGAAGTCCAAAAAATTCCATCTATCCATCATGAAAGATATCCACGCTCCAGGGGGTTAATAATTCTGAAGCGAAGTGATCGGTTTTTGTAAAATAAATATCCATTTTTTAATCTTTCTACACTACAATAGCTAGCTTCCAAGCAGATGGCCTACGTAAATTAACGGCAAAAGAGTAATCTCTGACCTGACAAATTGACGAACGCGGAAGCGCAAAGGATAGAGCAATACAAAACACCGGTCAAGAATTAGAAGTCTAAAATGAGAATTTTTAAAGAGAAATATCAGAGGATTTTGATATAAGAGAAGATGAGCTTGAGCTTGTTGCAGAGCCATATTTGTTTGAACTGCAAGAGGCATTAAGTTTACGAAGTTACTCTTTTGGCATAGAAGCTAGTTATTTTAGTTTATAAAGTTTTAAATATGGCTATGTTTCTTTAAAAAACCCATCACTGTGCTTCAGAAGGCCTTTATTAACCCCCTGGATTACTTTTATGGTGGATGGATACACTTTTTTTGGGCTTCAAAATCTTGAGCCCCATTCACTCCCATTATAAAGCTTGGATTTTTTTAATATAACTCCAACTGTGTTAGTTATATACACCTAGGATGGCTTGAGTGTGGGTAAATCATGAGATAATTTTCTTTCTTTTTTTTGTGTGTGAAATATTGCTTTAATGTTCACATACTACTTTGTATCTTATAATATGTATTCTCTGTTACAGCAAAAAACAAGTCGCGACCAATCGAGATATCCTACGTTCCTTCTCATCTTTACCACATGGTTTTTGAGCTCTTCAAGGTAAACATGGTGCTTTATTTTTGCATATTCATATGAATTGAAGAAACAGTTATAGATTGTAAATATTTCATTTTTTTTATGTCTCTCCCACTCTAGAACGCAATGAGGGCTACTCTTGAGAATCATGAAACAAGCAGCACATTGCCACCAATCAAAGTCATGGTTGCTCTAGGCGGAGAGGACCTGTCAATCAAGGTGTGTAAATGAAAGTTCAAGTTAGAGGGATCCTAAGAGAAATTTGGCAGTGAGAATAGTTTTTATCTCACACCACCACCGCCTTGTTTGAATCATTCTCAACCTGCCCTAGATCCAGCGATAACTGATAATAACGTTATATAAACTGTCCTAAAGATTAATATTCTAACCACCATTGATCAACTTTCATTTCGGCTTTGACGATACCGTCAACCTTTGCCCCGCTTGGTGGCTAAAGAACGCAACAAAGCAGACATTGAACTGAAATGCTATATCCATGCTACTTAGTGGGTTTGTGTTTTTAAGATTATGTTTATTTTCTGATTCATATATAACAGTCAATCCCTTAGTCTTACTCTAAGTCTTAATGACGCAACCCGCACATATTTGGCATCTGATGTAATGCAGCTCACAAAACACATTATTGTTCTCTAAACATTCACTTTTTCATGTTCCAGATCAGTGACAGAGGTGGTGGCGTTCCTTTCAGGAAGATTGATAGACTTTTTAGCTACATGTATTCGACGGCGCCCAGACCTACCATTGGTGACCATCAACGGACCCCAATGGTAAGAGCACAACACGCTCTTTAACACTACATAATAGCAGTCATGTACATGTTTCTTGATTAAAACTGATCATCAAACCTGTCCGTTATTCCCTCAGGCTGGCTTTGGTTATGGCCTTCCCATCTCCCGCCTGTACGCACGTTACTTCCAAGGTGATCTCCAGCTTTATCCAATGGAGGGCTTTGGTACGGATGCTGTAATTCAGCTGAAGGTAAGATCATAACATAAAGGGTTAGTTCGCATAAAAATAGAAATTGTTCATTACTCACTTTATTGGCATTGACGGTTCTATGAAGAATGTTTAACATCCATGGAAACTTTCCACTACACAAAAGGTTCTTAAAGGGTTCCCAGACAGCAACATTACGTCGGCCCATATCCGGCCCACATCTGGTACACGTGGAATCCAAATGTACCAGATGTGGCCCAGATCTGGGCCAACACTATGTTGCTGTGTGGGTTAGTTCACCCAAAAATGAAAATTCTGTCATTAATTACTCACCCTCTTGTCGTACCGAACCTGTAAGACATTCTTTCATCTTCAGAATGCAAATTAAGATATTTTTGAAAAAATCTGAGAGATTTCTGGCCTTCCGTAGACAGCTATGAACTATCACTTTGACACTTAAAAAAGTTCATAAAGAGATTGTAAAACTAATCCATATGAATTGAGTGGGTTAGTCCAACTTATCTGAAGAGACACAACACTTCTTTGGGCAACCAAAAATGGTTCTTCTATTGCATTGCTATATGAAAAACTCCCTTTTGGAAAAGAGCGTATGACGTTTTACCCCTTGTGAAGACACTCAAAAGGAGAAAATCAGCAGTTTTTTACCTGATGTATATTTTGTTTACCATGGAAATGAACTCAACATTAAGTCAACATTATGCTGAACTTCTCTTTTTGTGTTCTACAAAAGAAAGAACGTCATACGGGTTTGGGACAATGAGTAAACAATGACAGAATCTGCATTTTTGGGTAAAATTTTAAACAATCAGCCAAGATGACAAATCATATATGAGATTTGTTGAGCTTTTACCTGTGCAAAACATCCTGTTAACTTTGGACATTACATTACACTCTTCAAATCATTAATCCACAATGACGTTCTTCTGCCCACAGGCCCTGTCCACGGATTCAATAGAGAAGCTTCCAGTGTTTAATAAGACTGCTTTGCGGCATTACAAATTCAACCAGGAAGCTGATGACTGGTGCGTCCCGAGCAAGGAGCCGCTGAACTTGGCTGCATGCAAGGCTGCGAAGTGAGAACCACAGAAGATGGTTGCCTTAAAGATGTAACAAATGCCTTCATGAAAGGCCACTGTTGTGAATGCTCGCATTCCCTATTGAACTAGGGACCAATGACAGCATTTCCCAATATTCTTCGAGTACTGTTGACTGGAAACACTTAAACTGCATGTGGCCAGAATTTAAGATGCTAAACAGTAGATTCCTTAGTATAAATGTAAGTTATTACTGTGGTGCTGCTGAAGTGGGTGTTTTCAGCAAAAGCTCAGGCACGAAGTGTCCCGCACGAGTGAACACCTGAAGGAGCGAGAGGTGATTAGATGCATGTGAACCAGATTGAGGCAGAGTTAAGTTGCAGAAGTCTAAAAAAGGTGGAGAGAAGTATATGTATTGTAAAGGAATAAAATAATGAAAGCAGAAGAAATGCAGCTGGAAGGATACAGTAGGTGCGATATGAGACATTTCAGAGGTCGGAGAAAATGGATGAATTGTCAAAAGTGTCAATTCAGGGGAGAAAAAAAAGGGAGGCTGTGGCCAAAGTTGTTGTTTTTCCTCTGTAAAGAGGCTGGAGATTTTGAATCTTATTACTTGATGTGTGATTAACACAGTATTTAAGAAAAGCATATATGTAAGTGTATATTAATAACACTGTACTGTTGTGTTTCATTGTATTATGAACGACCACAATCTTTATTGTTGTTAAAAGGACCCTTGTTGTTTGAGTTTTTAATATATATATGAAATAAATCTGATCATTTCTCATCAAGATGCATAAGCTGTTCTTATTACAAGCAACTTGGGGAAGGGGAAAAACATACTAACACATATGTGATTATGTAATCGAAAACATGATGTACGTGGAAATGTGCACACAGTAAGAAAACAAGCTGATGCTGCATCAGTGTTTCCCAACTCTGTTCTCTGAAACAGAACACATTTTCAAACCATACCTGATTCTGTTAGTTGAGACTCCAACACCTGAAATAGATCAGAAAATGGAGACATGACATCCAAAATGACAAAGTGGAGATGTGCAAGACTTCTGGTTATTTTGGCCATAGAAAAACCGTCTGCTATGTGTTGCAAACTGGTGTTATATATATATATCATATTTTAATTTATTAGTGTAATCATAAACACAATAATTTGTAGCTTAAATAGTTTTAACATTTACTGCACATTGTTATGTCATATATATATAACATATCGTAGAATATGCATATATATAAAGTAGCCTACTTTGATTGCAGGTGATACATAGCCTAACTATTTCAATCAGTTACGACTCTGTCATAAAACAGACGGATGGGACGTGAAAGGACACGATCCAAAATGCATCCATGCATGCACACCTTACGCAAGCACTTAAATTCAGAATGTGGAACTAGACAGAACAACTGAGCATTTGTTTTGTATGCAAAAAGATATATATAGGAAAATAAATTGACTTGATAAAAAAATATTATTCATTTTTTATTCATTTATATCCTGATTTTAGGATTACTTTTTCATTCATTTATTATTTTCTGTATTTATTTTTACTTTTTTTTTTATTGTTTTTAACTTTTATTTGTTAATTCTTATAGTTTTTCATGTATTTTTTATATTTATTTATGCATTAATTTATTTTAATATTTATTTCCACATGTATTTATTTCCATATTTATTTACTATATCCTACATTTATTTATTTTTACATTTCCGTATGCAAAGGGGGAGGTTTGGTCCTCCATACATTGAGGAAAATGACTTAACAAATAGAGTTAACAAAGGAGTGTTTACCAAGAACAGTGCTTTAATAATGAGCTAAAAACACAGTGTAAGTAGCCTACGTGCTGTTCTCTTTCAGTCTGACCTGACCTGTTTATGAACTATGATTAAGATTATGCTGATATACGTAAAATGAAGTAGGCTACTTTGATTAGGCAGGTGGCCTCAGTGTGGTACAATCAGTTACACCTCTGTCATAAAAACAGGCGGATGGGACGTGAAAGGACACGATCCAAAATGCATCCATGCATGCACACCTTATGTAAACGCATGCGAAACTAAACAGGGCAACTGAGCACTTGTTTTGTATGCAAAGAAGAGTGATTGTTTGTATTGCTTTCCAAAGACTTTGACTTTTGAGTTGGGTTATGTTGATCACATTCTAGTCCTGGGGTCAGTTGCATAAACATAGCCGCTAAGTTAAGACTGTGTCACCCAAAAATGTAATTTATTACTCACCCCCATGTTTGTTCTTCACCTGTAAGACCTTCGTTCATCTACCGATGGCTCAGTGAGGCCTCTATTGCCAGCAAGACAATTAAAGACTACTAAAGACATATTTAAAACAGTTCATGTGACTACAGTGATTCAACCTTAATATTAGGCTATAAAGCGACGAGAATACTTTTTGTGCACCGAAAAAAAATAAAAAAAATAATGACTTTTCAACAATATCTAGTGATGGCTGATTTCAAAACACTGCTTTGAATCTTTATGAACCTTTTGTTTTGAATCAGTGGTTCTGAGTGCCAAAGTCACATGATGTCAGTAAACGAGGCTTCGTTACGTCATAAGTCAAAACAAAAGATTCGTAAAGCTTCAAAGTTTCATGAAGCAGTGTTTTGAAATTGCCATCACTAGATATTGTTGAATAAATTCTGTATTTTGTTTTTTTGGGGCACAAAAAGTATTGTCGTCACTTTATAATATTAAGGTTGAACCACTGTAGTCACATGAACTGTTTTAAATACATCTTTAGTAGCTTTCTGGGCATTGAAAGTGTTAATTATCTTGCTGGCAATAGAGGCCTCACTGGGACATCAGATTTGATCAAAAATAATTTTTTTAATTAAAACACAAATTCATATTTTTGTAGTTTACCTGGAGACAATAACGGCAATGTTTTCAAAAAATTGCATTTTGAAATCCCTTTTCCAAATGCGTTGCGTTTTCAGGACCTCAAAACACTGTTGTCGTGTAAATGAAACGCATGAAAGGTTTTCCGTTTTTGGTGGAAAATGGTGTTGTGTAAACGGCCCCTTAGTTTAGGGTCCAATTCTCAATCCTTAAAGGATTAGTTCACTTTCAAATGAAAATTACCCCAAGCTTTACTCACCCTCAAGCCATCCTAGTGTATATGACTTATATATGTTCCTGATGAACATAATCGAAGAAATATTAATAAATATGACACATTCATTTTTTAATCCATCAAGTATTTAATGACAGAATTTTCATTTTTGTGTGAACTAACCCTTTAAGAACTCGTCTGACCAACTAACAATTAGTTTGGTCTAATTCAAATCCTAAAAGTAAGACTGAAAAGTAGCCCAATCTAACATTTTATGTAAGTGATTAAAAAAAAAAAAAATAAATTATGACCTGTCTTGAAGAAAAAAATGAGATGGCTAACTTGTAAGACTAGTCTAAGCAGTTTATGCAACCGAACACTGTCTTGAACAGTCTAAATGAATCTTGTTTGAATGGGTTCTCTAAATAAATCTTGATGTCTATAACTAAACTCCACAAATCAAATATGAAGAGAAAAAGAAAACTAAACCAGGGGCCCATACCACGATGATATGAACAAACTCATGGTTACAGGATTAGTTTTGAGTTGACAAACCCAATCCAATCCAATTAAACATGACGTGAAGGCCAAAGATTGTCCTCTGCATTTAACCCATCCAGTTAGAGCACCCCCATTAGGAGTTGTGAGTAGTGAACACACACACACACACACACACACACACACACACACACTGCAAACTGTGAACACACACCCGAAGCAGTGGGCAGACATTTTTGCTGTGGCGCCCAGGGAGCGATTGGGGGTTAGGAATGGAGACGCAAGTTGCGTGAGAGATGTGTCATTTTGCTCACAGTCACAGTTTTCTCCAATTTTGGTTTGAAATCTCTTATCCAGAACATAACCTGCCCAGCCAGTTAGCTGTGGAGCGTAAACTATGGCAACGAACACTGCTAAAAACAGAGCCATGTTCATGGTGCTTAAAACCTGGGGTTGGAGCAAACTAAACTAAAACATACCCGGCTATCCACCTAAAACCTGTTTTCATGGTATAGGCCCCAGGTATTGACGGATCCATTCTGCTCAAAACTTTGACTCAATGCTGCACCCTACTGAGTGTAAGTGGAACTGCCAGACATAACCAAAGTTATAAAAAACAGGTATTTACATAAAAGTACTGTTATTATAGTTACCCCAGAATTGCAAACACAACACAAGTTATTCAAAGATGTTTAGTTTTTTAGGAAAAGACAGACAATCTTTTTTTTTTTTTTTTTACATAGAAAACTGATAAATCAATTGATCTTTCTATGATTTTTCAATGCATACATTTACTTTACAAAAATCATCCATTGGTAAAAAGCATAGCTAAAGTTAAATGCACATATGATGTTAGATTGTAAACACAACGGTAACTGCATTACAGATTGTATTGATAATGATCAATGAATGTATGTTGATGATGGTGAGAGCAATGATCAGGAGGACGCAGCGGTCTTCTCACAGATAAAGGGCAAGGACATGTGGCACGGCGCATCATACCAGCTCCTTATAGCCACACGACTTAAAACATCTGTTTTTATCATGTAGCCACAGTCTTCGTTTCTATGGTTGTTGGGCTCGCCATATTCCCAGAAACTGTGGAGGAAAAAAAATGGGTTAGTCCCAGTCAGACTGCCTGGTTTCCTTACGGTCTGTTGGATTTTGTGGCGGCAGCATAATAATAATAATAATAATAATAAAAAAAGCAAATTAAAGGGGTGCTAAAACACAATTAATAAGGTTAATGAAAATTAAAGCTGCAGTCCGCGATTTTTACTCTTTGTCGCCATCTCTTGTTTGAAACCTGCAATTGCTGTCATATGCGGAACAGTTGAACAGTTGTACGTTGTGCATCGGCACAGCTCGTCAGCACGGATGAATCTAATGTTTGCTGTCAGTCACCGCACCGGTGTGGATACTGTACTTCAGAAACACAGATTTTACGTCTTGAAAGTATGACCAATATAAGAATTTTCACCAACTGAGGAAAAAAGCATTAGGCCTACAATAAATTGCGCTGCCAATGATGATTAAATCTAACGATCGCTTAGCTCGGATCATGCCAAACTGTGCAAATTATTATTACTGTTATACTTTGTTCTCAAATCGTTAATGTTAACAACATCAGCATTGCATGAATATGTATATATTAGTATTACATGTAGATTTCAATTTTTGTAGCCACTCCACAGTCCAAAGTCTTTTGCTTTTTGACTACGGCTGAATCTCCAGTGTTCACTGATGATTCACTTTCTGGACTACAATCAACCATCAAAATAAGTTTAATTATTTCAGCTGCTGTGAGAAACAGGCTATAAATGATCCGCTACAAGCAGCATCCTCATGTGATAAAACCTCCTAGCCTGGACTCCTTCCTTTCTGTTTACGGACGTGACGTAATGACGCACAGACGCACTGCTCAAATTTCCCGTGGAAATTATAAAACATTATTACAAGCTTACCGTTGTGAATCGAGCTAAGATAATGAGACAGTTTTGAACACTGGCTTGCTCAAAAATTGATTTTGGATCATTTTAACAAAAAAAAAGTTACGGACTGCAGCTTTAATAAGCAAGTAATTATTATGAGAATTAGAATCTAAACTGAAGTGTTACCGAATTTTTATATGTGAATGTCCAGATAACCTCTTTGCATAAATAATATGAGCACATAATAAAATCCTGTTTCCTGTAATATTTTCCCTTTAATATTATATATTTAAAACGTAAAATAGCAATTCCTGATTCCCAAGCAGTCACTAACATTAATAAAAGTCAGATTTTCATTAATCATTGAGGATATGTGAGTAAAAAAATGACTGTAAACAAGACCCTTTTCATTTTTTTACAAAGAGGAAGAAGAGACGGGAAGGATGAGATGATTCAGAGATGAACACGAGACCATGTCTCCAAAAGAGGAATGAAAAAATATGATTCAGTAGTTTAAACTCCACATGACGTGTGTCATTTAGTAAACAATCTCGGACTTCTAGACAAGAGTTTTAACTTGTTGACAAATTTGACATTCTTACCCTCCAACCAGTTTGGTTCCGTCCACCCAGTGCCAGTCATCTTCTACTTTTTCATCACTTATGCCAAACCAGAAAGCGTTCCAGTATCCACGGGGCAGCAGGTCCCATATGAACGTCTTTATCAGGTCAAGATCAAATATCATTAAAATCAGCAAAAAAAAAAAAAAAAAAAAAAGGCTCACATGGCAATTGCAATGGCTCACATGTTTCAAGTAAGATCTCTTCCTCTTTTGTATATTGCAGGCCTTATTACACAAATATATAGATGTGGATATTCAGTGTTACTTGAGATCATTAGATGTTCAGCAAATAGATCAGCATACTTGAACCACTCTTATCTGTCCTCACCTGTTCCTCAGCCGTGAGGATGATGGCCAGGTTTCCGCCATTTCGCTTGCAGTAACTCTGACTATCTGACCAGGTCCTGCCAAAGCTTGAGATGTAGTAACAGCTGCCATTAAAGTGCTTCCAGTCTTCAGGGCAAGAACTCTTCATTGGTTCTAGAGAGGTTTGTGGTGCAGGGGTTGCCTCTAAAAAGACCCAACATTTTTTTGATGTTACGAAATGCAACAGATATCATTTGTTAACGCAAATGCATGCAGTTGCACCTCACTAACCAAGCTTAGCGATTTTGTCCTTCAACTGCGACCGCTCTTTCTCCAGTTCACTCTTCTCTTTCTTTACGGTCTGCAGTTCTTCTGTCAGAGCCGTTACATTAGGGCAGCCCATCTGCATTTGTGTTTCAGCAGCGCTGGGGAGGGAATCCTGATCAGATGAACGGCTCTTACCTAAGAACATATGGGTTTTTCGAGAAATAAGAAATAGAAAGATGACGTTAACAACAAAACTGATGTGTTCATGAGTTTATAATTGTATAATAATTTGACTGTTTTACACATGAAATGCTAGGTTGATTATGTCTGGAAGATAAATAGCAACTGAACTGTTTAATAGTTAGAAAACTCCTTGTATAATTTTCTGCAATAGCTGATGAGAGAGCATTTGTTTCATATGCAAGTAAAATGGGCACTGAAACAGAATATACCAAAATGAGTCAAATATAATTGAAACTAGAATTTGATTGAATCAAGAACTTGTGAGTTGAAATCAAATTGAATCTGGAAATACACTATATAGACAAAAGTATTGGGGCATACAACTCTTAAATTTGACCTTTAATACCCCTTTCACAAGATGTAATATAAGTCTCTGGTGTCCCCAGAATGTGTCTGTGAAGTTTCAGCTCAAAATACCCCACCGATAATTTATTATAGCTTGTCAAATGTGCCGCTATTTTGGTGTGAGCAAAAACACACAGTTTTTGTGTGTGTCCCTTTAAATGCAATGCAGAGCTTTAACAGTTTGCGCTTTAGTTGCTCAACAACAACAAAGCTGGAGAATCTCACGCAGCCAAAATGAGGATTGTCAGTAACGGTGTTCAGCCTTACATTGATCAAGCCGGAGTTGGACACTTATAGAGAGACTCAGGAAGAAGTTACAACTTTTAGAATGCATCTGGACGTTTCCGAATGGTTAGTGGATACATTTATGCAGTTGCTGTGGAGTTGATTCAACTCATCAACTAGCATGTGGCGTCATGTTAATCTTTTGTGCAAATCCAGCGTTAAATTGACCCTTGTTTGTGAAGCAGTTCGGCGTAAAATGATGGCATGGTAACAACACTCTACTATAGCAACTCTTCCTCTTCTCTAAAGCAGCCCAACACGCCTTTGTTGCGTGTTCTCTGGGGCGGGGTTTATGTAAATTTTGTTATGTCACCAACACAGGAAGAAGCTTGTTCTAGTCCCTACCAGCCGTTTGTTGTAGTCTTTAAACAGAGAATTCTTTAAAAGAAAATATTTCCCTTTGAATTGAACTTTGAGTGTTGTAACTTTGCAGAAGTTATTTATGAAAAATGAAAAACTGTGAGGCGGGAACTTCATGGAATGGGTTTCCATGGCCGAGCAGCTGCATCCAATCCTTACATCCCCAAGTACAATGCCAAACGTCGGATGAAGTGGTGTAAAGCATGTCGCCACTGGACTCTTGAGCAGTGGAAACATGTTCTGTGGAGTGACTAATAACACTGTTTTTGCAATCTGTTTAGCAATCTGATGGGCGAGTCTGGGATTGGTGGATGTCAGGAAAATTTACCTGCCTGACTGCAATGTGGCAACAAGTTTGGTGGAGGAGGAATAATATTAGCCTGACTTCGTCATACTCATATTCTAGGCAGAATGAGAGTCTGATACTGCACCATTGCACTTGAATTATGGGGCATGTCTTAACCGAACCAGTAAAAAAAAAACTCTGCACTCAGTTGGATACACTGTTAGCCCGGATAAGTTGAATTTACTTAAAAAATTTGAGGAAACTGGTTGCCCTAAAAAAATTAAGTAATGATTAAGTAATGTGAACTTAATAATTCAAGTTCATTTAACTTAAAATGTTTTTTAATATTAATTATTTTGTAGTTACTACAACTAGTATATTTAAGTTCAATGTACTAAGCAAGTTTACTTGCCACCAATCAAAATTCATCCATGCCTCCCATCATGCATTGCTGCATGAATAAATTATGAGCTGAATTGTCTTAGTAATTTTCTTTATTCTCACTATTTAAATTTTGCTGTTTTTCTGTGACTTTTTAGTAGCTTGTTTTCTAATGTTCAGAGTTGATCTGTTGATCAGAATATGTTGCTTGTCACCGTCATTGAGATTCACAGGCTGATTCTTGATGTCTGTGTGTGCACTCAAAAAAATAACTTGTTGGTCTAACTTAATTCAATTATGACACCTATTTCCACACAGTTGAACTGATTTATTTGAACTTAAGCTAGGTTAATTGTACTAATGAGTGAAATTCATCCTAATTGAATGAGATCACACCAGTTTCATTTGACGTATTCTGTGTATGTTTCCTGAACATAATTCATTCTTGTTGATCCAACCAGTGCTTTTTTTGTTTTTTTTTTGTTACCATCATGGTGAAGATGTGCGCTTGTGCTTAGGTTTTGAGTAGCTGTTGTACACAGACATACATGTTTCATGACCATTGAGAGGGGAAAAGCTGATGACCATATGTAGACTGTGTAAATTTTGTGCTGGCCCTCAAACTAATTTATTTATATTTCTATAAAAACTAAACTAAAATAACACTATTCATATGCTAAGTAACATTTATAGCATGCAAGTAATGATCAGATAAAGAACTTCTCATTACAGGCTTGAGCACAGTTAATGCTCGTTGAAAACAATATAAATTTGTTTTACATAGCCACCTAGAGCCTAACCACAAGGTCTACACTTCAGCATAATGGTAACCTCAAAAAATCGACATAACATAAACTCTTTTAAATGTCAAATATAACTGAACTTCAAACTTTAAAAGGTATTTCCCTTTACTAAAAAACACATTAAACAGCACTTAAGTTCAACGTTTACTGTCCCAATCTTTCCCTACGCAAAGCATGCTGGGAACTAGAAATCCACTGCCCAGGTTCAATCAATGCAACATAAATGATTCATGTAGTCCCAACACAAATGGTTTAGGTTGACCTAACATTTTGCAAATTTAATTTCATTTAACATAATACAATTGAGTGCGAATGCCAATTAAGTAAAAAACTAAAGATTTGTGTTGGTTCAGCTTATTTTATTTAAATAAACTGAACAAGCCGCTAGAATCATTTTTTTGAGTGTGCCTAAAATATATATATATATATTTTTTTGTAATAAGGACAACTTTAAAAAAAAAAAAAAAAAATTGTATTGTAGAAGTTGATCCTCTGCTGTAGAATCACAGTGCGTCTGTAATCAATAATGTAATTCTAACTCAGAGATTGGGCTCTAAATGAGTTCAGTGATTCAGATCAAATAATGATTATGTGAAAACATAACCAACATCACCTGATCATCTTTTAACTTTGCTTGTTTGGTTGGTTTTAATGCAGTTAAAACTGCCTAAACAAAATCTAATATTAAAAAGTTAAGGGTCAAGAGCTCAACTAAAACAAACCCTGACCCTCGATGATGGTAACTTAAAAATTGTGATTTTCTCCTTTGGTGAAAAACAATAAAAAGGTAAATGTTAGGAAAAAATGTCTGTAGAACAGCCAAAACAAATGTTCCAATTGCTCATCAACAGCTCCTTGAATTCATACACACCATGACAAAATGGCGTCATTACCTGCCGCAAACCAGTGTGAAGGAGGCGTGGTCAGGAGAAAAACTTCATAATTCAAGTGCATTTAACTTACATTTATTAAAACATTCAAATACACCCACAAATTAGTAGAATTTACTTATATTTTATAAGTAATGCAACCAAAATTAAATATTTTAAGTATATTGTAATTATATTTTTAAGTAAATATAAAATCCGGGCTAAGAGTGTAGACCTACAACCAATCAGAGCAACGCAGTAAGTGACGTATGTTGAACTTGTACTTAAACTTTTGCCGAATCCCGTTGGAAGGACAGCAAACACATCTTTCCCATCGACAAATGCCTTGATTGGGTTCTTTGTTCGTCTTTTAAAATTAATGCGCTGCCGATTTCTTTTATTACAGACGTGATAGCGGAATCTAAACATCTTACTTCTCCAGCTGCAGTCATCGTTGGTGAAAACCAATTCAACCCAAGCGCTCTTTGATGACGTGGGTGGTTACGTACCCGCAGATAGCCTGTCCATCATCGATTAAAGCCCGCCCTGGCAATTTGATTGGCTCGGCCTTCTGGGAGCCGGACATAATTACTCCACAATGGATCGAGTCCAGACCGAACTTCCCGTCCAAAAAATGTTGTGGGCGGGGTTCGGGCTGGCACCCAGGCTAAGTCTATAATATAGTAGTCAACATTTGAAGTGGATCAAAACCTTTCATCAAAGTTGTCCTAAAACCTTCATCTTAGTTCTTTGACTATTTTGATTAACTTTTTTGATCCACTTCAAATGTTGACTACTGTAGTATGGGACTGATTCTCTGGGGTTGGTCTAAGCTCCTTACTTCCAGTAAAGGGGATTCTTAATGCTTTAGCATACCAAGGCATTTTAGACAATGCTATACTTCCAACTTTGTGGGAACAGTTTGGGGAAGGCCCCCTACTATTTCAGCATTACTGTGGCCAAAAGAACAAAGCAATGTCCATGAAGACATTGATGGATGAGTTTGGTGTGGAAGAACTTGACTGGCCTGCACAGAGCCCTGACCTCAACCCCATCCAACACCTTTGGGATGAACTGTAATGGAGATTATGAGCTAGGCCTTCTCGTCTAACATCAGTGCCTGACCTCAAAAATGGGCATGAATGGGCAAAAATCCCACAGGGGTAAAAAGGCAAAAAGCCTTCCCAGAAGAGTGATGGTGGTTATAGCTGCAAGAGGAGGGACCAATTCCATATTAGTATCTATGTATTTAGAATGTAATGTCACTCTTGGTGTAATGGTCAGGTGTCCCAGTACTTAGTCTATATATTGTAGGTATCGCTCAGCCCTACTTGTTGATTAACACAACTGCACCAAAGTCATGTATGTGAGAAAGGAGAAGTACCGTTGTGAACACTTGTGATCACCAGGATCATGAGTAAGATGAGGCAGAAGGCACTCAGGCATGCTGTTGCCACCTTAAAGGGTTCTTGGAAAAATCGTTGTCCACTTTTACCTTGGTTCTCAAATACTGTGAACAAACAAATAAAACAATTATTTACAATATAACAATTGTATGAAATCATCCATGTCTCACAATGCACTTTACACAATTTTAAACAAATGAAGCATGTTTCACAAGAGATCTAAACTTTTGTAAACATTCTGGAGTACGTCACCCATTTCAGTGAATGATTTACAGTATTTTGCAAGGTTAACCCAAACCCTGAGAGTAGCGATCAATACTTACTTTATCCAGTAATGTTGGATGTTTATCAAGCTGAGTTTTTAGCATACATTTTTAGCATAAATCATAAACATTTACAACAATTGGACATTTATGGAGCATCTGGGGTTGAATACTTGCCCAAAAAGGTAACAAATGTTCACATTCAGGAAAGTGTCAAACACATTTAATAGTAGTTTGACCCTAGAAAAAAAGAACAAACATTCTGCTTGAAGCACATCAAGGTGGCCAAATCATTTATCTGATAAAAGTTAGTATATGCAACAAAACCTTCTAGAACTTTTTTTAGAAATAAAAAATAAAATCAACAATTCTTGATTTCATTTGACACTGATTGTGTCCACTGATTGGAACATTTCTAAATAATAAAGTACTAAAAATGTAAAACAAAAATTACAAACTTTCTTTCAAGGTACATATATTGTATACAAGGTACAATATAAATGTAAATATTAAATTCAGAAGAATGAATGAATGAATTCCTATTTTTAAAAATGCTAATAGAACGTTCAATGTGGATGTCCAATAGCAATTGATTCCATAAATGGGGGCAGCAATTGAAAAGACTGTCACCCTTAAGAGGCTTTCGCACCTAATATTTCTAAGAACTCAGTTAACCACTAGGATAGTTCCCCAGGAACTATTCGGTGCCAAAGCCCCTTTAGTTCCCCCAAAAGGAGTTCCTAGAACTAAAATTGTTCCTAGTTCCTGCGGTGCGAACACAGCAAAATCTGCATACTTCAGCCAATAGTTCTAGGAACTATGAAAAGGCTCCTCTGGCATGAAAGCTCCTTTAGTTTTCAAACAGGAATGAGGGAACCTCAAAAGAGCCATGTCAGAAGATCTTAAAGGTATATTAGAAGATTCGGGAACAATGAGAAATGATGTAATGATGTAATAAAAGCATGAATAACCTTCTCCAAATCTTGAAAAGACAAAAATGCTTTGAGTTTAGAAATAAAAACTGTTCTTAACAACAGAGTTAATTGACTTGGTTAAGCATAATTCTGAATCCAGGATGACAACATGGTTTCTTACCTGGAAAGAAATTAAAGTGAAATAATTACAAAGCTCATTAATAAGACCACTTCTCAGTTTCGGCACCAAAGGTATTTCAGTTTTGTCTTCATTAAGTTGGAGAAAGTTATTTGACAACCATTTCTTAGTGACCTCAAGACAGTCCAGTAAAGGCTGAATGGAGTTACCAGCTTTCAACAGCAAATAAAGCTAAGTATCATCAGCATATATGAAAAGAAACATTGTGCCTCCCCAAGCGGAAGCATGTATGTTAAAGAGAATAGAGTCCTGAGGTACCCAACGCTACAGAAAAGGACTTGTCTTTAAGATATGAACTAAACTATCATAAGGCAGTACCTTTGATACCTATCAAATGTTGTACTCTAAATGCCAAAGAGGAATATTTTGATCAAAAGCAAGTGGTAAGATCTAGTACAGGGATGGACAACTCCGGTCCTGGAGGGCCAGTGTCCTGCAGAGTTTATCTCCATCCCTGATAAAAACTCACTTGCCTATAACTTTCTACTAATCCTAAAGACCTTGATTAGCTGGTTCAGGTGTGTTTGATTAGGGTTGGAGCTAAACTCTGCTGGACACTGGCCCTCCAGGACCGGAGTTGTTCATCCCTGATCTAGTAACATCATTAAAACATTTTTACCAGAATCCACTGCAAATAAAGTTTCAGTGAACACTTTCAGCAAAGCAGACTCAGTGAAAAGCAGTGATATCTGATCCGATTGTGACCGCACAACTTTCTCTAACAGATTTGACAAGAACGATAGCTTAGACACAAAATTATTCAAGCAGCTTTCATCTAAACCGGGTTTCTTAAGCAGAGGCTGTACAACAGCGCGCTGAAGATAATTCGGGACCACCCCCACGATTCAAAGATGAATTGATCAGCACTTGAATACTGGATTTAAAACCTCTTAAAATCTCAGAAGGAACATCTTCTCTAGTTTTTGGAGAAGTAGTCATTTTCATCTGGTTAACCAGATCACACAGTTCCTTTAAAGAAACGTTGAAAATAGTGAAAAGAAACTGGGATAGACAAAAATTCAGGACCAGACGTGGGGGCTGTGTAATGAAAGAAGAATGAATTACTTTATCAAAAAAAAAAAAAAAAACAAATCAGCCAAGGGTTCTACATCAAAATGGCAACTCAGATTATTGGCCTAAACCATGGAAAATAGATCTATGACAATGTGTAGTAATTAAATCAGAGAAATATTTAGACCTAGCTAAAAATCTCAAAGGACACAGTAGGCGATTATGCTTCCATCTCCTCTCTGCTTTATGACAAGCCTGTCTGAGAGCATGATTATGATCGTCCAAACAATAATAAGATTTAGACTTTGATTGTTTCAACTTGAAAGGAGCAATAGAATCTAAAATGAAAGATTAATAAAAAATATATAATTCTAAATTCTGAGTCTAAATACTTAAGGGATTTTAGTCATGAATCACTATTACTATTGCTCATACCAGAGGGTTTGTGATTTGAATCTTCTTAACCTAAATATGAAACTTTGGCACATAAATGTAAAATCTAGCGTTTAAATATTTTAATCAAGTTTTCAACTGTTTAACCAAATGTCAACTAGACATGAAATAATATTTAATAATAACTCTAAGATTCAGAAAAAAAAATTATATATATATATATATATATATATATATATATATATATATATATATATATATATATACACTTATTTATTTTTCTTTCTTGGAGACCTTGGACCAGTTTCTCGGAACACAGCCCTCATTACACACAACGTAAATGTAAACATTTATTTAAAGACACAGCACACGCATTTTTCCATGTTTCTCATACCTGAATATCGCACCCCTGGACTTTTGTAGTCATCGTCAGGCTCATCGATCAGACCGTTGTGCATTCCCTCTCTGTTTGCAGGCATTGCTCACTTTTGCACACTTACACAAACACACTGGAGTCTCTCTGTTCACTGCAGTGGTTGCTCAACAGCAGGGGTGTTTTTAAAAGGAGATTGTGTCCGTGCTGAGCGATGTGGATTGGTTGATATTGTAGTTCTCTCTCATGACAGGTCCAGATGTTTGCTTAACTAGAGAATGTCACAAGCAATTTCCAAAAATTGAGCTGACAGTTCTTCTGTGCTGTTTTCTGTAAAACTTATGACTCACCCTGACTGTGATCATTACATATTTTCATTTCTTTTAATTATTGAATAGCCACTCACATATTGGTAAATACTTAAGTGATTTTTCAAAGAGCTTTTTCTTACTTTTCCCTTCCTTTCCCCAAATATCAATATGAGCATACAAATCCTTAAAACATATTAATGGAATGGAATTACTGAAAAATAACCTCATGAACTAAACTAATAAATACAATCAATAAGTAAACTAAACACACAATAACACAAGTAACAGCATGACTCACAGGTCCTTTTGTCCCAATTTTGTATACTTGACAAATCTAAAAACATTAATGTGACCACAAATCCCTCATTAACAAGTTTACACAAAAACCTTTGAATTTACAGTCACAGATCACTATTTTCTAGAGACACAACATTAGAGCAATGAACCTCAACACCGTTTCAACTAACTAAATCTTGCAAATGTTGATATTCAGATGAAACTACAAAATTAAGAACAGCATAGCCATACGTACATATATCACATCCATATCCATATTTCCTTGCAGAAACGCAGAGCTGCAGCCGTTCTCTCTGACACCTACAGCTTGTGTTCTTAATAAAGGTTGGGTTGGTGGCATGCCTGAACTAGTTGATACAGGTAACCAGAGGCTGAACAAGAAAGTTTACTGGCACAATTTCATCTACTTATTTCATCTACTTACACAAAAATACCAATTGTAAATTGAATTGTGATTAAAAATTACATTTTGTTTTTTAAAGACTTTAAAATACAAAGTACAAGATAGTATTTTGCATTTCTGAAATAATGCCTATCATTGCTCATAGTCATATAGGCTATGGTTTAACATGTTAGGTGTTGGCCTCATGAACCATACCTCAAACAGGATCTGGAGTATCCTGGAGTATCAGGACTTTTTTTTTTTAATAATGTCTTTTTCCAGAGCAAGTAGAGGAAAAAAGTATGGAATCACTCAATGTTGAGGAAATAAATATGGAATCATCTTTTAATTTCCATTTTAAAACAAATACTAGGACAAGTCTAAAAATGCTAATTAGTCAGACTCAGCAATTAAAAGGGAGTGCTTACACACCTTAACGGGTTGTTTGACTTGGCTAATTGAAATATGGCCCCAACAAGAGAGTTCTCTCTTAAAACAATGGAAAGGATTATAAAGCTCCTTCAACAAGGAATTTCAATACGGAGTGTGGCTAAAGAAGTTGGTTGCTCCCAGTCAGCTGTGACTAAAATTTGGTGCAAGTATAAGCTAAACGGGAAGGTTATAAAGGAAGTCATATTCAGTGAAGAATTGCAAATCTGCATTATCCAAGAAGATTACGCAGGAACTTTGGTCAGGTGCCGTTCTAATGAAACGCATAAAGTTGACTGTCTGAAGAAAACAATCAAATATACCAACTAATGATATGGGGGTGCATGTCCAGGTAAAGGACCAGGGGAGATGGCAATCACTGCCTCAATAGTAAATGCACTGGTGTACATTGAAATTGAAAATTTGAAATTGAAATTTTGAATTCTGTGATTTGTTTGTTTGCTATAAAGTAAATATTCTGGGTGAATATCCTTTAAGTGTGGTGATTCCATCATTTTTGCCAGGGGTTGTATAAATACCATTAAAATACCATTATTTCATGCATTCTGACTTATTTACACTGTTAAAGAGTTAAACATGGCTAAAGTTTCAAAACATGAGTTGGACATATGATGGAGTATTTCTGTGCCAAATATACTACTTCCGGTTGTGGACATGTTTCCCCAAATTTTTTTTGAGTATGGCCTGTATCGCATAATAAAAGGTGGAACTCCTTGTATAGAGGGTATACATCGACGTCACTTTCCCGCTGAAAGTGCGCTCCCTCAGCTGGACTGAGTTGCAAAAGAACCTGCTGCGTGACTGGATTTAACAGGGGAAACTGCGAAAATGCGAGTAAAACTAACAAATTACACTAAAGGTTGGACTCGAAAGTGTTCCTTACAACTTGTCAAATAAACCTAATCCATGGATATTGACATGCAGCCTGGAGGCGTGTTTCCTGACATTTATATGTGCCTGATTTGACGCCGGGGAAATACATAAAGCAAATCTGCCTGTGAATATTTTATATTACTACAATATAGGTAGGTTTAAATCCGCGTAATCACTTAGATCAATGTTATATCATATTATACATATAGGGGCGGTTTCCTGGACAGAGATTAAAGGTGCAAAAGAGGATCTTTTCGTCGACTGAAAAACCAAAGACTGCTACTGAGTTTTTGAAATGAGTGCATGCGTAACAACAACCTTCACAACTCATTTAGAGGGAACGCCTCCCAAAACTCATGCACGAGTATTGGAACACGAGTGTTTACCACCGGCATTCGCTCGCTGTGTCGTGTTAGTGGATTCATTATGTCGGACTCACTGCTTAAAAACAGTCCTAGACTTAGTCTAGTCCAGAGTTTAATAAGCTGATTTCCTGGAGGAAGACTAGAGCTACTCCAGGACTAAATTAAGGCTTAATTTAAACCTACCGTGAGGCAGGTTTAATGTTGAAAAAGTGTTTAGAAAGATTAGAATATGGAGAGACTTCTTACTGTTTAATGTTATATTATGTAATTTTTTTTGTTATATTAATGTTTTTTTGGTGATTACCGTTATGGTGAAGTGTAGAGCTTGTGCTTGGGTTGAGGACCCAATTCTTGCTGACAAGAATTTTTTTTTTTTTTTTTTTACATACATATATAATGAAACAACCACTATGATAGTGGTTTGGATCAATCCCGTATCATTTCTAGACTGCCAACACCGATTATCACATGTGTAAATAGTTATGTTTAGTTTGTTGCTATGTAAAGGACAAAACAAAAGCATTAATAATCATATGATTATATATATATATATATATATATATATATATATATATATATATATATATATATATATATATATATATATATATATATATATATATATATATATAAAATTCATCTATTTAAAAGGAATTCATTACAAACAGATTTCCAGGCATTTCTTCTTTTTTTTCAGACCTGATGTATTTTACTTGCTTTAAAATAAATGTCTATTGTTTAGTTAAGTTTTTATATTGGAGTCTTTTTTGTTGCCATTGTTTTCCTTGGATTTGCTTCTCAGTTACATGCAATTTTAAGCTTTTTTTGGTTCATTCCATGTTTTACAGGCAACCTCTCTCATGCTAATTCAGATTAGCACAGTTGGATTTAAATTAATCTAGTTTATTTTAATTCAGGACTCCATAGTCCAGGTTTTAGTAATCTGAACTTAATCTGTGTTTCAGGAAGCCATTTTTTAAACCACGATTAACTATTCTGGATTAAGGCCTATCCTGGCTTAATTTAAACCCTGTCTGGGAAACCATCCCATATTTTATAGTATAGTTTTTGTCAGTGTTTATTTAAAAACACCCAATTATGCAGAATATAAGATGGAAATATTTAATTGATGAGTTGTAACAATACAATAGCTATATACGGTATGATTTTACCTCAAAATCCAACAATTTGACACAAAATGATATCTGCATGGGGGGAGGTAACCCCCCCAATATTCAAATCCATCAGTTACAAAAAATATATTAATGGTTCATGTAGCCACCACCTAACATGTTAAACCATAGCCTATATGACTATGAGCATTGATAGGCATTATTTCAGAAATGCAAAATACTATCTTGTACTTTGTATTTTAAAGTCTTTAAATATCTTTTAAAGATGTAAAATACAAATGTAATTTTTAATCACAATTCAATTTACAATTGGTATTTTTGTGTAAGTAGATGAAATAAGTAGATGAAATTGTGCCAGTCAACTTTCTTGTTCAGCCTCTGGTTACCTGTATCAACTAGTTCAGGCATGCCACCAACCCAACCTTTATTAAGAACACAAGCTGTAGGTGTCAGAGAGAACGGCTGCAGCTCTGCGTTTCTGCAAGGAAATATGGATATGGATGTGATATATGTACGTATGGCTATGCTGTTCTTAATTTTGTAGTTTCATCTGAATATCAACATTTGCAAGATTTAGTTAGTTGAAACGGTTTTGAGGTTTATTGTGTTTTGTGTGTTTTTTTTGTGTGTTTTTCGCGACATTTAGGCTGAAAAGTGACCGCAGTCCTAACAGTCGACGGTGACGTCATTTTTTTATCAGGGTTTTTATCAGGGATGGAGATAAACTCTGCAGGACACTGGCCCTCCAGGACCGGAGTTGTCTATCCCTGCTCTATAGGCACTTCTCCCTGATAAGCGTGCACACCAAGCGGCAACCTCCCCCAGTCTCTCGTGAAGCCAATACGGAAGTGACTTAAACTGTGATTCATCGACTGGCCGCTAGGGACAGGCTCCAAAAGAGAGCAGAATCTCATAGAGTCCCATGTTAAATTGGCCAAGTTTATAGCAGAAAAAAAAGTTGGTTCAAATTGTGGTTTTGGTCTATACTTATGGTGGCCCAGTAGTGCACAACACAATGAAATTAAAAAAAGCAAACATAAGTTCACAACACAATGAAATCGAGCCACAACGCAACGGAATAAAGCCACAACACAACGGAATAAAGCCACAACACAACAAAATAAATTCACAACTCAACGAAATAAAGCCACAACACAACAAAATAAATTCACAACTCAACGAAATAAAGCCACAACACAACGGAATAAATTCACAACTCAACGAAATAAAGCCACAACACAACGGAATAAAGCCACAACACAACGGAATAAAGCCACAACACAACGGAATAAAGCCACAACACAACGAAATAAAGCCACAACACAACGGAATAAATTCACAACTCAACGAAATAAAGCCACAACACAACGGAATAAAGCCACAACACAACGGAATAAAGCCACAACACAACGGAATAAAGCCACAACACAACGGAATAAAGCCACAACACAACAGAATAAAGCCACAACACAACGAAATAAAGCCACAACACAACAGAATAAAGCCACAACACAACGGAATAAAGCCACAACACAACGGAATAAAGCCACAACACAACGGAATAAAGCCACAACACAACAGAATAAAGCCACAACACAACGAAATAAAGCCACAACACAACGGAATAAAGCCACAACACAATGAAATAAAGCCACAACACAACAGAATAAAGCCACAACACAACGAAATAAAGCCACAACACAACGGAATAAAGCCACAACACAACGGAATAAAGCCACAACACAACGGAATAAAGCCACAACACAACGAAATAAAGCCACAACACAACGGAATAAAGCCACAACACAACGGAATAAAGCCACAACACAACAGAATAAAGCCACAACACAACGGAATAAAGCCACAACACAACAGAATAAAGCCACAACACAACGGAATAAAGCCACAACACAACGAAATAAAGCCACAACACAACAGAATAAAGCCACAACACAACGGAATAAAGCCACAACACAACGGAATAAAGCCACAACACAACGGAATAAAGCCACAACACAACGAAATAAAGCCACAACACAACAGAATAAAGCCACAACACAACGGAATAAAGCCACAACACAACAGAATAAAGCCACAACACAACGGAATAAAGCCACAACACAATGAAATAAAGCCACAACACAACAGAATAAAGCCACAAAACAACGAAATAAAGCCACAACACAACAGAATAAAGCCACAACACAACGGAATAAAGCCACAACACAACGAAATAAAGCCACAACACAACGAAATAAAGCCACAACACAACAGAAATAAAGCCACAACACAACGGAATAACGAAATAAAGCCACAACACAACAGAATAAAGCCACAACACAACGGAATAAAGCCACAACACAACGGAATAAATTCACAACACAACGGAATAAAGCCACAACACAACGGAATAAAGCCACAACACAACGAAATAAAGCCACAACACAACAGAAACAAGCCACAACACAACGAAATAAAGCCACAACACAACGGAATAAAGCCACAACACAACGGAATAAAGCCACAACACAACGGAATAAAGCCACAACACAACGAAATAAAGCCACAACACAACGGAATAAAGCCACAACACAACGGAATAAAGCCACAACACAACGGAATAAATTCACAACACAACGGAATAAAGCCACAACACAACAGAATAAAGCCACAACACAACGAAATAAAGCCACAACACAACGGAATAAAGCCACAACACAACGGAATAAAGCCACAACACAACGGAATAAAGCCACAACACAACGGAATAAATTCACAACACAACGGAATAAAGCCACAACACAACAGAATAAAGCCACAACACAACGGAATAAAGCCACAACACAACAGAATAAAGCAACAACACAACGGAAATGCTCCCGACCACTAGGTGGCTCTCAGAGCTTGGTAAAGTTAGTTTTCCTTGCCAATGTTCTATAGAGTCGGCAGTAATATCAATGCCACTATTAGTTTTAACAGTATGTAAACATTGTATATCGACATGAAATATTAATTCAAAATCACCTACGTGCAAAATTGCTTCATATTTATACCTGTGAATGATTTGAATCGCTACCACTGTGCATGGTGAAGGGAACGTCTGCCAATTCCACCAAGTGGTTAAAACGTATAATTTGTATTCATTAAAATTACTTATAACATTTAAAAACAGACATATTCAAATTCCAAAGCTTGTCAGTCTTACCAACAGGAACTAACAACATTTGGAATTTGAACATGTCTGTTTTTAAATGTTAAGCAAAGTCATAATGAATACAAATTATACGTTTTAACCACTTGGTGGAACTGGTGGATGTTCCCTTCATCATGCGCTGTATCGCGTCAAATCATTCACAGGTATAAATATGAAGCTATTGTGCACGTACTTGATTGTTTAATATTTCATGTCGATATACAATGTTTACATACTTAAAACAAATCATGGTGTTGATATCTTTGTGAGACTGTCGACTTTATAGAACAGTGGCAAGGAATACTAATATTACCGAACTCTGAGAGCCCCAAGTGGTCGGGAGCATTTCCGTTGTGTTGTGGCTTTATTTCGTTGTGTTGTGGCTTGTTTCCGTTGTGTTGTGGCTTTATTTCGTTGTGTTGTGGCTTTATTTCTTTGTGTTGTGGCTTGTTTCCGTTGTGTTGTGGCTCGATTTCGTTTTGTTGTGGCTTTATTCCGTTGTGTTGTGGCTCGATTTCGTTTTGTTGTGGCTTTATTCCGTTGTGTTGTGAACTTATGTTTGCTTTTTTAATTTCGTTGTGTTGTGGCTCTATTTCATTTTGTTGTGGCTTGTTTCCGTTGTGTTGTGGCTTTATTTCGTTGTGTTGTGGCTTTATTCCGTTGTGTTGTGGCTTTATTCCGTTGCGTTGTGAACTTATGTTTGCTTTTTTAATTTCGTTGTGTTGTGCACTACTAGGCCACCCTGCTAATTTTGCCCTTCATGACAACTCTGAGGGGGGTGAACTTATCCGTTTAAATTATATTAAGCCTTAAAGTTCTGCATAATTAAGGGCGTGGTCACTTGAGTGATTGCTGCTGCTGTCTGTGAGCCGTCACCTCAGCTAATTCCAGCTGCTGAATTTGGCATCTCAGCCGTATTTGTGCTTTTTTTCTTTATACAATTATAAAATATGGCTTGCTGCATAATATTCGAGACTGATGTGTGTCTGTGTAGATGTGCATGCATGCTAAAGATAAACAGAACACATGTTGTTGGATCGTGGCATTGGCTGAAAGTTTTGATTGCAAGATTTACTACAATGACAATGGCAGGAGGATATCAAAATCCGACAGCACTGCTTGGATATTATAACTAAAACTGCTGCACTATTTTGAAAAAAATATACTTTGGACACAGGCTCATTTGCTTGTTAGATATGATCGTATACAGTTTTACAACATAAACGCTGCTCAGATTGCATCCTTTCTTGAAGAACGATAACAGAGAGTGTCTCATTCAGAAGAAATGTGAAATGTTTTTTTGTTTTGCAATGGACACTCATATTTTACCCAAGTGCCACAGACTGGATTCATCTCGCGATCTCTATTTATTATAAAGGTATGAAGTCCCATTTGATTTTCCATGTTGTTATTTGCACACCCAACACTACTGGTGTTGGAGCGTCTATATCTTAAAAAAACACAGTAGATTGAAAGTAAACCTTTAGAACTTTCTAATGATAAAATTTTTCTTCATTAATATTTTAGATCGTATCTAAGATAGATAGCTCCTTTGCCTGCTAACATGGTCACCTAGGCGGGCGTGGTTTCAGCAACCAGTCACATCAGCTCAAACCACGTCCCGCCTCTTTGCCCATTTTCAGTTATCCGGGAGTGACGTGCGTTGACGCGCTGCTAAGATTAGCTTCAAAACTGCTGTTCAGAACTCTATGGGTGATGTCACGGACGCTACGTACATATTTTTTTACAGTCTATGGTGCACACACACCCATCAACGTGTTTCGTTCGAGATACGGAAACAGAGAGGTTTTTCATCAATGGCTGTGTCATCAAGAAAAATAAGCGTTAGATTTCAAAGTAAAAAAGAATTTTTAGTATTTTACACCTCACAATGGATATCAGTCAAGTTTATTACAGTTAGGCTACTTTTCTTATTATTATATTACATCCTTGAAAATGCGGCCTCTGAAGGACGCAGCCTCCGAAGCCTTCTGTGTATGTTTGTTTGTTCCCGGGATTTCGGTGACGAAAGCTTTGTAAACAAGTCCCAGTTCGGCGCTGGATTTGCAGATCGTAAAGTGAAGTGAGTAAAGCCACATGTGGTTTGTTGGCAATCGACGCGCAAGTGCATAAAATGTAAACAACACGAACAATTTTTCCCCTTTTTATTTATAGTGATGTTACAGCTTGCAGACAATCTCTATGCAAAAGCTGCATTCACGCCCCCTCGTATTTACCAGCGGAATCTTGAAATGACAACGTGACGTTATATTCGGAGCTATTCACTTGCTTTTGGTCTTTGGATTGGGAATTATGCGTTTCCATGGCACCACAAAATCAACCTAAATTAATCTACAGCGGTCAGGTGGTACATGTGGGAGTTTTCAGAAAACTCTCAGCTTACAAGCTGTAATTAAGAGCTCTAAAAGTACGTGAACGCTTTTTACAAGCTAGAATTTTGTAACTACTGGAATTACGAGGCCGCGTGAACGCATCTAAAAGCTGTGCGCACTCGTGACTCTTTAGCTCCGCCCACGGCAGGCATGCCTGCAGGAGCTCGGCTTTTTTCGGAAAGACTCAGTACAGCGTATCTATCTCTTATAAATATGATAAAACTAAAGACTTTTCGAAGATATGAAGGATGCAGTAGGCAATTACATATGTAGGCTACTCAAGATTAACATGAGATTGACTGGCAGAAACCATTTTGTTTGTTTTTTTAAATCATCAGTTTGGAAGTACGGAGCCCCGCACATGACATGCAAGAAAAAAAAGTAAATTGTGCGCACAATTTACTCATTCGTTCCCTCGATTTCCTAAATCTTGCACACGATTTGATTTATAAATCAAGGGAAAAAAATAGTAAATAGTGCGCATGATTTAGTCTACTATATTTTTCTGCATGTCTGCAGGGCTCCGTATATGGAACGACATGAAGTTGACGAAATGACAGATTTTTTTATTTTTGGGTTAACTATCCCTTTAATAGTGTCAGCGCTCTATTCCACTCTTATTACTGAGCAAGGCACCTCAGTTGTAATAATAGTTGTGGGTAATAAGAGTGGAAGAGAGCGCTAACCCTCAATTGCAAAAACGGCTGCCCACTGCTCCGGGTGTGTGTGTGTGTGTGTGTGTGTGTGAGTGAGTGGGATACCATAATTCACTTTGACTTTTCGCTTCACTTTTTGAAGAATTATACACCTTCACCACTAGATGGCGGCATATACATGATGAAGGACATCCAGGAAGATCATAAATGCTTAGCTGAGCCTTTAAGTCTTATCTTACTTATGGAAATGACCACTGGAATGTTATAAAAGCAAAAAAAAAAAAAAAAAAAAATGCTCAGTGGATGACAAAAAATAAATAAAATAAATAAATAAATAAATAAAAGTGTGACAGAGTTTTTAAAGATTTTCCAAACAAATCTACATAGGCTACAACCGGATACAAACTCAAGCTCCAAAATATAAATCATTTGAAAAAATTATTTAAAAAAAATAAAATAAAAACACACTCTTCTCTTTTGTTGCAGATAATGATAAATGCTTTGATGTTAATATTATCAAGAATAGAATTCAATCAAAGGCCATGGCATCAAACCTGCACATATGGACTACATTTAAGGTGCATTTGTAATGTGTTTGGTACTTTGTGGAGCTTCATCCAGTGTCCTATAACATTTTTTTAAATAAAAAATAATACATTTTATATTTTTACAAACAATTTTAGTGTATTGCGATTTAAGAGAGCTGTTTGGATTAAAATGTGTTGCTTTCAGCAAGTTTGTTGCTGAAAATGTCATTTACATTTCATCTTCCATATACTCCTGTAGCAGATGACGTTCTGTTGTGTTTGACCCTGGTTGTTTTGCAAAAATATGAAAGAATGAGTGTATTTAGGCCTCAAGAATGAGAGGAGGTGATATCTCCTGAATTTATAAACACTCATATTGCTGTTAGTCTTCATATCATTTGAAGGACAGATTGAGGTTTAAAAGATACAACCATTACCGTCATTATGATGACATTTCTGTGTCTGTTTTCATTATGGGACGACGAGGAGGCACCAAAGTGTTCTCATATGAAGATACTGGCACCCAAAAATAGTGTCATAACTCAAGCTAAAAAATGCCTATTTAAGTCTAATCAACTGCACAGTTTGACATGTCATTCATCTCCTTAGTACAAATGGTGCAGGGTGAGTTACATACCAAATTCTTAACATTAAGTATGAGCAATAATAGTGTATTTACCTTATCAAGTAAGTGCCACTAAAAATAAAAAAGACAATTAGTACAGGAGGCAGCCTGCAGGGGGTGCTGTAGCCTCTGGGGTTTTTAGTTTGCCATTCATTCCACTATCCACAGACGAACACAAATATACACACACTTCACCATTACAGTGTAAAGCTTCTGAATGAAGCCTCTTAGCATATGACTAGCTTAGCTTTTGAGCTTCATTAATAAATACAATGAATAGTGTCAGAAACATCACACAATTTACCTATTTGACAACAACAAACCTCAACAGTGAAATAAGTTCTGGCTAAGTGCATAACCTTTGTCCTTAATGGAAAGCTTCAAACTATAATGGACACTACTACAATCTATGACCACATTCACTCAGAAAATAAATTAAGCTGTCTCATTTTAATGGAGGCTAACATTAGTCCCTCATAAAACATTGATTTAACCTCTCAACCATGGCCAAACAAATCGAAAATTGTCTGGCCTGTGGGAAGAATAGTCTTTTGTATCTCGACTTATTAAATGTCAGCCCATACTTACCAATATGGGATTTTCCTGATGCTCATTTGCCGCAATTTTGATCACAGTGCAACAAAACCTATATGCCTGTATGGAAACAACTGTTTCTGTACAGGCATATAGGTTTTGTTTGCTGTAACCTACAATATAAAACTGTGCCAAACCAAAGTTTCACTTCTATATTAAGAGTTTTGCTTTCTCAATAATAAACCACAGCGTGCCTGCAGAGATAAAGGCTGTGTGAATGGCAGCGATGTTAGACCGAAGCGTGTGAGAACTGGCAATGTGGTTAGGGGGCTGCCAGTGGAGGAACTTCTTTTGCTCATCAGATTGATATAGGCCTACACAAGCCACTCATTATACATGAGATCATAAAATACCAAAAATTATCAAATAACACAAATTGTGGAATCATATCAGAATTAGTGGGTGAACCTGTGGTAAATGGAAGTCAAATTATATCATGCAAATAATGTAAATTTGCGATCACTTTGTAAAGAATCATGCCTATAGGCCCTTTTCACATGACGTTACACAACTTCCGTTTGGACTCGAAGCAGTGGATCCTCACTTCCGTCAGCATGAAACACTAACGGCGCTCGAATGGAGTGCACCCAATAGTTGTACATATGCCACAAATGTGGTTAGAGGATGACTGTAGTCGCCTAATTTCATGTAAATTCAAGGCGAGGTGTTTGGCAGATCTCAAATGAACTTACCGATCGATGAGATTTGCTTCTTGAAGTCGGAGGAGGAGTTGAATACGGAGCACTGATGCCGTACACTTTCTGCTGCCTGTAGCTCTAGTGACTTGCAAACTTTGCTGTCTTTATTGCAGATTAAGCTATTTAGATGCGTTTGTGAAACAAACACACGTTTTCAAAATGTACGTGCAACAAAAGACTTTTCATTCAATGTTTAATGCACTTAATTCAGTAAGCTTCAGTAAGCATAAGCTTATTTTTTTTAATTATCAAAAAGTTTGTTTTTCAGTTTTATTTAGATAAACACGACATACATAAGTAAATAAAAATTGTTTAAGCTAGTGGATGAAATGGGTACTGCAGTCCAAATTCAAAATATTGTTTGCCCCGCCCCCTCTTCCTCAGACTCATGCTTTGCGGGTTGCCAGTTTGAAGACACGCAACAAGGATTTACAACATTGTTATAGTCGCATTAAATGAACGAAATCAAATGAATTCTCCAGGGAATAACATTAAATGAACACTATTCACTATACAAATCCTACAATCTTAATATATTGCTTCAGTTCAGTTTAAACTGGTATGATGTAAAATGATCTAAAATCTTCACACCATATTATATGTATTGTATTATATGTGAATGTGCTACTTTCAGGAGTCCATTACTCGTCCATTACTCGTAAATAAATCTCACAAGAACAATGCCGTTATCGTACCAATTTCTAACAATAAAGAGGTAAAGACAATATTCTTGATATTCCAAATCAGCTAACAGATTTGTTTGGACACACAATTGTTGTAATAAAACTCTGACAGCGATTTAAGAACACAAGTCTACATTGCTAAAGTTGCTAGCGTAAACCCTAAGCAAGGCAGTTACAGAATGGAGATAATAAATAACTTTGACGTTTAGTTCGCATTTAAAGTTATTACAGCATTTTCCTAAGAAGTCGCCGACGTGAAGGTAAGACGGAACTAAAGATCCACTGCTTTGCTGATAGGCGGACGTTGGCTGACATCATTGTGAAAAGGGCCTATAGACTGAACACGTAATACATGCATGATGTCATCGTGAATTTTAACAAATTCATGTTTTTTGTAGTTTCACACAGAGACGATAACAGTATCGTTTTCAAAATCTTGAAACCTCTGCATGGCATTGTCATGTAAATCCTTGTTTCCTCTCTGTGTAGTTCCTTTCTTCACACACATGATTTTCACGCACAACCATCTCTAGGGTTTACAGAGAAAATATCCAGTTCTGTGGGCGAAAATGCCTTGTTGATGCCGGAGGTCAGAGGAGAATGGCCAGACTGGTTTGAGCTGATAGAAAGGCAACAGTAACACAAGTAAGCACTCATTACAATCGAGGTCTGCAGAAGAGCATCTCTGAACGCACAACGTGTCGAATGTTGAAGCAGATGGGCTACAGCAGCAGAAGACAGACCGGTGCCACTCCTGACAGCTAAGAACAGGAAACTGAGTCCACAATTCGTATGAACCCAGAAGATTGGAAATACATTACCTGCTCTGGTGAGTCTTAATTTCTCCTACGAAATTCAGATAGTAGGGTCAGAATTTAGCATAAACAACATGAAAGCATGCGTCCATCCTGCCTTGTATCAATGGTTCAGGTGGTGTAATGGTGTGAGAGATAATTTCTTGCCACACTCTGGGCCCCTTAGTACCAATTGTTTAAACACCACAGCCCGAGTATTGTTCCTGATGATGTCCTTCCCTTTATGACCACAGTGGCTACTTCCAGCATCATAATGCGTCATGTCACAAAGCTCAAATCATCTCAAACAGGTTTCTTGAACATGACAATGAGTTCACTATACTCAAAAGGCCTCCACAGTAACCAGATCTCAATCCAATAAAGCAGCTTTGGGATGTGGTGGAACAGGAGATTCACATTATGGCTGTGCGGCCAACAAATCTGCAGCAACTGTAAATATGGACTAAAATCTCTGAGGAACGTTTCCAGCACCTTGTTGAATCTATGCTACTAAGAATTAAGGCAGTTCTAAAGGTACTAGCAAGGTAATAAAGTGGCCCGTGAGTGTTTAACTCCTCAACATTGATTAAATTGATCTATATTTGTGGCTGAGAAATACATAAGCATCAGTTCTTGAGCTACTCCCCAACATCACATGCAGTGATGTTCAGTTTCAGCTAAAAAATTACTGGTGTCAGTTTCCTGTGACAAACAATACATGACTGCAATGCAGTTTACAGCACAAATAACACATACCAGGTAAAATAAAGCAAGGACAAAACACATGTGCTGTCATTAGGGCGTGAGTCACGGCTGCAGCTATAGGAAACATTACGCAATGATCTTGAGAACCGTTGAAGGTATTTACCTTTCAAATGACTGGATTATACCTGCCATTTACATGACTGTGCAGTTACGGTCTATTTCATGATCATGACTGCTCTGTTTCACAAACAGTATTCATTTCTTAAGAATCCTTCAGATTGCAGAACATGCTGTCATACGTTATCTACTGGAATTTTGACACAATTTGAAATCATCTAATGACCACAAGATCAAGTGACTGATAATTCCACGAATCACAATCATTCCACGCAATGCTCTCTAAAGAAAAGCACACATGATGTTTTCTTTGTGTCGCTCTCTGGTGCTTTAAACCAAATCTAAAAGCCAAAGTAGTTTCCACTGAAAGATAGCACTTAAACTACCTTATGCACGGAAGGAAAAAACACAACAGGCCCACGGGGAGTCTGTGAATCACACTGTCTTGTTTACGGAGCTAATGGGTTAAAGAGTAAAGGAGTGATCGATAATTGGGAGTATGCTTTCAGTTCTGAGAAAAGAGCTTTTCTGTCCATAGAAACAAGCACAAACTACCTCCCCTTAAATTGACAGTCATTTACATTCCATTTTTAAAATAAATCAGGGGTAGTTCTTCCCATCAAACTGATCGTTCAGATTACCGGAAACTGTAGTATGTTGTGCATACATGTCATACATGATGTGACTGCATCGACATGTAATTGTTTGAGTACGCATTACACACATCCACACTGAAGCCCCGCCTCTCTGCTGTAGGGTATCTCATTTTGTTTATTGCAAGTGTAAAGGAGCTGCTTGCATTCCTCAGTAATCACCTACTGCATGTCCCGTCCTGCTGTGGCGTGTACAACACACCAATCATCTTATGGAAAAGATGCTGTATTCACATTAAGCTTTTAGGCTGCATTTACTATCACAGCTTTAGGTATGAGATCAGAGATTTATTAAACTGTTCTTAAAAGCAGACATTGGTCACGTACATCAACACTCTCAAACTAATGCGAATATACCAACACCTCAAACGCCTACCTAAAAAACAAGAACTTATTTGCATAAAGGATGGCAAATTGTTGAGATGTTTCGCATTGTGACGTCAATTAAGTCCCTTTTCCAGTTAAATACTCACTGATCAATATCAACCTGTACGGATACAAAATTTAAATATAAATTCTGTAAAATATGGTCCTGATTGGTCAATAGCTGTGTTTTATTCACGATAAAATACAGCTATGTCCGCTTCACCCAACGTTATCACTACGCAACCCCCTTAGCAACCACTCTTAGCAACATAAACTGTTCTCAATTGATATTGTTCATTGAAGCTAACTGTATTATGTAGAAGAGTATTGTGAGAAAGAGATCGAGTGAGCGAGTTTATTATCTGCATTCAGATTTAGCATTTTCCTTCAGGTCAGTCCTATGTTCATAAAACAAAAATCTGTTTAAATGTCCGATGTATTATCTTGTCCTTTCAACAGTTAAAGGTGCTAAAGAGGATCTTTTCGTCGACTGAGAATCCAAAGACTGTTAGTAAGTTTTTGAAATGAGTGCATGCGTTAGAACAGCCCCCCTCCTTCACAGCTCATTTCAAAGGAACGCCTCCCAAAACTCGTGCACGAATATTGGAACACGAGTGTTTACCACCGGCATTCGCTGTGTCGTGTTAGTGGATTCATTATGTCGGACTCACCGCAGGTAACTCATAATCTGCAGTTGTTACTCCTGTCTCCTGACAAAAATATTGCATGCGGCGCCTGTGGAGTGTGGAAAGTTACTGGAGCGCGCAGCCGTGCTCGTCTCTCACAAGGAACGTCACGGCAGTGATTGACAAGCCAGAGGGCCATTGGATGTTTTTCTGATGTCTTTCAGTGCACCTAATAAATAGTCTTTTATCAGTTAGTAAAGACAGTTTCAAGTAATATTGCAAAAATGCATAAAACAAAACATCCTCTTTACCTTTAAGGGGTTTTCCCGTGACTGACAGCACTAGTCAAAGCATTTGTCAGTTGCGTCTTGTTCCGTGTTCACAACAATTTTCAGTGTAAAAGTATTCGCGACTGACACACTCATAAAGACGGTCTTTGCTGCCATCTAATGGCATAATAATGTAACTTCTGTTGCTGTTCATGGTCAGGGACTGTTTTTTCCGGTGGAAGGAAGGCTTTAGTGAAAGTTTACTTCATGAAAGTTGCATTGATACATATTTTTGGCTGTTATTTGGTGGTAAACGTTTTATAAAAGCAATAAGGTACTCGAGGCTAGTGCTGTATCGTGAATAAGTCATGGCTGAAAGGGGTTGCCTCTCATACTTTATTACTTACATACATATATAACACGTTTTGTATAATGCATACATATATTAAATATGACCTACATTATTCTTGAGCGGTTGATATACATTCACTGGCAAGATTTACATTCACCCAAGATTTACTCACCCTCAAGCCATCCTAGGCGTATATGACTTTCTTCTTTCTGATGAAAAAAAATTCTTAAAAAAATATTTAAAAAGTTATAAAGTAAAATATCTACCTTCCGTCAGACCGCCTTCTGTATTCAACTTACGGAAAAAGCGTAACTGTTAGTTTTTCGTAAGTTGAATATGGAAGGCGTAGGACGTCGTGTAAGCTTTTTGAACTGCGTGTTAGGTGATACACTTTCTTCGTAATCTCATTTATAACCACAGTGTATCTTCTGATGGCTACTTCCAGCAGGATAACATTCCATGTCACAATGCTCAAATCATCTCAAACTAGTTTCTTGAACATGACAATGAGTTCACTATACACAGTCACCAGATCTCAATCCAGTAGGACAGCTTTGGGATGTTGTGGAAAGGAAGATTTGCATCTTGCTGACAAATCAGCAGCAATTGTGTGATGCTATCATGTCAATATGGACCAAATGTTTCCAACACCTTGTTGAATCTATGCCATGAAGAATTAAGTCAGTTCTGAAGGCAAAAGGGGGTCCAACCCGGTACTAGCAAGATGTACCAAATAAAGTGGCCAGTGAGTACATACTGTATATATACTTTTTTCTATGTATTACACAAAGTTTTGATTTTTAGAATTAAATATGACCTACATTATTCTAGAGAGGTTTTTGAGATTCATTCTAATAGCTGTTTGAGGTGTGGTTGGGGTTTCCACCACATAAAATGATAAAGGGAGGTGATTTGAATATTTGTAGGGATTTCACATTTACAGTTTTAGTTGATAAAAATGTCAGCTCATTTTGATAAGTGTCTCACCTAAGTGAGGTACTCTCCGATTATAAACATGAGATACTTGGGATGAATGTTTGTTCTGCAACAGTAAAAGATAAGTGAGTGATAGTCTCTCTTTAAAAATCAATGTTGTTTTTAGAGCTTTCATTATCATGAGTGGTCTCACTTGAGTTCAACGCAGTGTAACTGTTTGAATAGTGGCTTCAGAGGACTACAACACAAGAAGCACATAATCACTAGGCTTATGGATATTTTGTGAGAGATGATTATTTGGCTTAATCCATCAAGTTTAAACGCTTGGATGTTTGTGAGGGATGTACATTGTGTATATGCCATTCAAAGCATTCTCAAAGTGGCTCCAGAAGACTCTTGTTTTGGACTCAATGCCCGGCCTCATGTGGCGAGAGTATGCAGGCAGAATGAGAGTATGAATTGCCCCCATGCTCACCTGACCTAAATCCAATAAAACACCTCTGGGACATTATGTTTCAGTCCATCCGACGCCACCAGGTTGCACCTCAGACTGTCCAGGAGCTCAGTGATGCCCTGGTCCAGATCTGGGAGGAAATACCCCAGGACACCATCCTTCGTCTCATTAGGGGCATACCCTGATGTTTTCAGGCATGCATACAAGCACGTGGGGGCAATACAAACTACTGAGTACCATTTTGAGTTGCTGCGATGAAATTTCAGATTTCATCATTTATTCACTTTGATTTTTGGGGTGTCTTTGAATTTAGACCTCTGTAGGTTAATGATTTTCATTTCCATCAAACGCTGTGGCATCCTTTCATTCCTAACACATTACCCAGTTCATATCAGTATCATTCCCCATTGAGATCTGATGTGTTTTCAAAGTGTTCCTTTAATTTTTTTGAGCACTGTATATGCATACAGTAGTGATAGAAGAGTGTGTTTTGTGGTTCCATCAGTTGAGTTTGACTCAATTTTTCAAGAAAAACTACTCCTTTTTTGGTAGTAATCAGACTATTAATAAAGCTTTTTACTAATATGTCATTTCCAGTAAAACTGCTGTTCTACACAATCCATTGATATTCAGGAGCATTACAACATAAATGTGACTAACATAAAAAATGAGTCAACTTTTTTTCCGACTGTAAATTGACAGTAAAAGGAGTTGTTCAGACACATCAATTTGTAAGCGAAACTGGAATGGCCATTGGTTCCATCACAAAAGGGTTTTTAGAAGAACAGTTTTGGATTTATTAGAAAAATACGGTCTGTTTTAATATTAAAAGCAAGCTGCTATCAAGTTGTTAAATAAGAACTACAACTACCATAAGGATGTCAGTTTACATACTTATTGAGTTAGACAATTGTAGTCCTTATATAGCAACTTTAGCGATGTTTTAATAGCACAGCTATTTGAGGATTCACTGTGTAATTTGTTGTAGATCAAAATGAGAAAGTCCTCAAGTGATTTTAACCACAGACTTTATTTTAGTCATAAATTTAAAGTCCCCAATCTACAGTTTTTCCACCTTCAAATTCCGCCTTGTAAACAGCGAATCCGCCATGACGTGAGCGTAACTGGCTCTTAAAGGGAATAGGAGATGAGAGTCTGATTGGTTTATTGCATGTTATACCCAAAACACATCCATGACTCATTAGGAGATAGGGACAACCCTTTTAGACCAAGCACCGGGCGCGCCTACCATTTTTCCTGTTGCAAAAGTTTTTTGTTTTTTTTTGTTTTTTTTTTATTGTTTGTTTGTTTTGTTTTTTGTCCATAGGCTAATGTAAATCAATGAGCTCCAATATTGGTTTAAACCCCACTGACTTTCATGGAATATATATACAGTATCTATAGCTCTCCAAAAGTATGATCATTTAGAGAAAATGCGCATTACACATAAAAACTTAATAAATTATTAGATGTGGTCAACCCAGAAATAATATAGGTCTATTGTGTTATAATTGTCAGAATAACCCATCTAAGTTCATTTCAGGTATGCTTAACTGTGTGGACAACATAATTCCTTTTAAAACCTTATGCAGGTTTGTACGAGTATTGCATGCGCTTCTTATATGTCTTTGTTCAGTTTATGATATATGACAGGACAATTTGTTTGAACATGCATTGAGATCCTGTCTCGTTCAGGAGCAATACTGTATGCACAACAGTTTCATTTTAACATTTTTCTTTCAGTAAGCAGGTCTGACAGGAAGAATAAATTATGTTGAAATGACCTCCTTCTTACATACTGTGTGTATACCACACATTTGTTTGTGTGTGTAGACCTATTTGTGATTTAAAAACAGATAGCCCCGCCCCTAGACACACACTATTGGTTGTGTCGGTTGAGTAAACAGCAATGTTTACTAATGGTTTACTTACAGATGGCATATACAAGTATTATAAAAATAAATATTGTGCAGGTATAAGATATTGAAAAGGTCTATTTAAATAGAGCTGTTCAGTTTGTAGTTCTAAAATCTGGAAGAGAACAAGTATTTTCCATCCATGAATTCCCTCAGGAATGTCTAATAGGTTTGTAGATTGGGGACTTTAGATTTATGAGTAAAATAAGGTCTGTGGTTAAAATAACTTAGGGACTTTCTTATTTTGATCTACAACAAATCACACAGTGAATCCTCAAATGTGAATTTTTCAAATAGCTGTGTGCTATTAAAACATTGCTATATAAGGACTACAATTGTCTAATTCAATAAGTAGCCTATGTAAACTGACATCCTATGGTAGTTGTAGTTCTTATTTAACAACTTGATAGCAGCTTGCTTTTAATATTAAAACAGACCTTATTTTACTAATAAATCCAAAACTGTTCTTCTAAAAACCCTTTTGTGAGGGAACCAATGGCCATTCCAGTTTCGCTTACAAATTGTTGTGTCTGAACAACTCCTTTTACTGCCAATTTATGGCCGAAAGGAAGTCAACTCATTTTTATGTTAGTCACATTTATGTTGTAATGCTCCTAAATATCAATGGATTGTGTAGAACAGCAGTTTTCCTGGAAATGACATATTAGTAAGAAGCTTTATTAATAGTCTGATTACTACCAAAAAAGGAGTAGTGTGGCGACCAGGGCGGGCGAGAGCCGTGAGGGAACGGCGCGAGGCCGGTGGCGCGAGTGTTAATGAGCTTCACCTGGGAGGCGCGCCGGCCTTGAGTCCCTCACGGAGGAGCTCCGGGAGCATAAAAGGAGGAGCGACTACAGTGAACGACGAGAGAGACCAGGGGCCTGTACCATGATGGTAGATGAACAAACTCAGGGTTATAGGATTAGTTTCGAGTTGACAAAACCAAACCACTCCAATCCGGCTTTGTTGGTACCATGATGCTGATCATCAACTTTCTCTGTCAACTCAGGCTTTGATCCTGAGTTTGTGAAGTGTGTGCACATGAATCTGTGACATCAGTGGTGAGCAGCCAATCACATGCCTTGCAACAGAAATAAACTGTGATTCACTTCTCACGAGAGAGCCAGTGAGATTCAATTCACTGAAAATTAAGAATTTAAACGCATTTACACTAATGGAAAATACTTATCTTTGAAAGAGGACAAATAAAAGAAATGATCTTTCTCTATCAGTCCAAGTGAAGTTAGTTTATATGGTTAATAATATATAGAGATAGAGACTCAAACATACAAGCTCACATGTAGTCATATTTAAATAGTATATTTACACCTTATTTATATTAGCCTACATATGATCAATATTCATTGAAACTAAGTGCTTAATAACAACTGTTAAACTAAACTTGCATGTGTGTAATGGATTAATAAAAATATAGATCATATACAAATCATATATAAATTATATTATCATTAAAACCAGACAACTTCATCATTAAATATTTGTTTTTACTATATAATGACCTTTAATTTGGAGGAAGAGAAACTGGGGGAGTGACTTTATTGCGTTGGGTGTGTCAGTGTCACTTAGCTTACACCTGATTGGTTCAATTTCAGTTTGAGATCTCTTACCCTGAACATAACCTTCCCCGGAGCAGGTTAGCCGTGGAGCGTAAGTTACCATGGCGATGAACACCGCTAAAAGCCAAGTCACTTTCATGGTACCTAAAACCCAGGATTGGTGCAAACTAATCTGAAATTTACCTGGCTAGCCAGCTAATCCAGCTTCATGGTACAGGCCCCAGGCCTTGACTTTACGTTATGTTTTATTATGTTTGTGTGGCCGGCAGACGTCCGCGACGGTCTGCCGGCATTACTTTCGTTTTGTTCTTTGTTTATTTTATATTAAAGTTAAGTTGAATGTTCGCCGGTTCCCGCCTCCTTCTTCCCATATTTACGAACTGTAAGTACTGTAAAGTAGTTTTTCTTGAAAAATTGAAAACAAACTTTTCTATAGATGTCACTACTGCATATTCACACTGCTCAAAAAAATTAAAGGAACACTTTGAAAACACATCAGATCTCAATGGGGAAATGATACTGATATGGACTGGGTAATGTGTTAGGAATGAAAGGATGCCACAGTGTTCGATGGAAATGAAAATTATTAACCTACAGAGGTCTCAATTCAAAGAGTCTGAAACACATGGCGCAAGTGCACTTATGGCGTATCCGAGTCCACTTTTGCTAGAAAATGGTCGGCGCGGTCGGCACTTGGTCTAAAAGGGTTGTCCCTATCTCTTAATGAGTCATGGATGTGTTTTGGGTATAACATGCAATAAACAAATTAGACTCTCATCTCCCATTCCCTTTAAAAGCCAGTTACGCTTGCGTCATGGCGGATTTGCTGTTTACATGGCGGAATTTGAAGGTGGAAAAACTGAACAAGGAAACGGATGTGCTCGTACGAGTGCGAGGTTGAAGTGCGCAAACAGACAAACCGGATTCCACCAAAGCATTTTTATTATTATGGACACAATAATAATCTTTTACATTGTAATCCTTTTATTGTTAATATTTGGCATGTTTGTGTGCTGCTGCATGTCCCTGTTTGTGTAACAAGCAGTGTGTATAATGTGCTCTTTAAATAACAAAATAATAATAATAATAATAATAATAATAATATTGTGCCATTGACTTTAGACCAGGTTTCAGTTGGTCAATGGTGAAGTCTATTTCAGTTGCCTTAAAATAGCAACACGCCAACAATGCACCTAAACACACCTCGTTTTCAGACCAGCACGCTCATGGGCGAACAAAATGGCGGCAAATGCATTTGCTATTTAAACAACGTAACACAGGACGTGAAAATGATAACTGCGTCAGGCTGAAACTAGCAAAAAAACACTAGCAAAAAACATCTGTCATATACATTATTAAGACTTTAAGTGGCTTAGGTGAAGGTTTACTAATTCTGCATTTATTAAAGGGATAGTTAACCAAAAAATGAAAAATCTGTCATTTACTCCCCCCTCAACCTTTATGAGTGTCTTTCTTCTGTTGAACATAAAAGAAGATATTTTGAGAAATGTTGGTAACCAGTTGACGGTAGCCTTTGTATTTTTTTCCTACTATGTAAGTCAATGGCTACCGTCAACTGTCAACATTACTCAAAATATCTTTTGGTTTGGAAGAACTTGAGTGTAAGTAAATGATGACAATGATGATTTTTGGGTGAACTATCCCTTTAAGTGCTTAACAAAAGAATTAATTGGCTGAATGAAACAAATGATGCGGTTATGTACTAAGAAAACTAACCTTTGGCATTCACCAAAGGTAATCACTGCTTTTGGGGCTTGCACAAGCAAGTTGGCAAATGTTTCGACAGCGGAATTCAAAAAACACAACACTTTCATGCACCTCCTCCTTTCTGTTTCTCACACATGCATGCAAAGGAACCAAATTACTGGTTAGTACATTCACACAGAATACTGCAGACAAACAGGTTTGTAACTTAAGGGTAGAAAATCTCCTCCCCTAAATGCTTGACTCAGAGAGACTGATACCACAGAGACACAATGAGAGCGTGTCAGGGGAGGGGAGCTATTGTAAGAAGCCGAGGACAAGAGAGGGGCAAGAAGATAAAAAACCAGAAAGACTTCATTCTGAAGCCTCAGGCTGTTTACTGAATCATGAGCTGGGATGTTGTAATATGTGACCACATACACAAACACACACAGACCATGCACATTAAACAAACTCTACTAGGACAAACCCCTGTGGGTCTGGGCCACAAGAGAAGACTACACCATAAAGGACCCAAGTGAGACACTCATCATTACTGACCTTATCACGGAATGGGATTTGTGCTTCCATTCTGTTGGATAAGTGAATCCCTCTAACTCATTCATGTACATACACTTCAAGAGCAGGCAACACCCTTGACAAAAATCAGTAACCATGGTAGATTGCACCAAAATATCATCACAAATCACTCATGCAAATAAAAAAAATGAAACTTTGAAACAAATTTCACTCAGAAAATGGTTGTGAATTTCACAAATAATTACAAAGAAATGGCATTGAATTAAAAAATTGGGGGCAAAGTAACATATCTATGGTATTTTGGCATAAACTATCGTTACCATGGTATTTTTTTTCACTTGTCAGAACGTAAAAGAAGTCTATTCACACAATATACTATACAAACATACACATTCAGGCCTGTGTCACACTGGATTATATTTCTCAGGAGAGGACAAATTGTGTTTCATGGTCAGTGAGAAACCAGCCATGCATAGGTTACAGCACACATTCAATGTATCTGTCAGGGAGAGAAACACCAGAAGCCTCTAGAGTACGTCGGGCGTGGCATTCAGAATGGGCCGTCGTGACAGTGACTAAACACACATTTGTTTCCTTTTTTGACATTTACCTTTATTGAATGAGTCTCCCACTGTGAAGGTATTAAGTACACCAAGCAGCTCATAGCTTTAAGGATCTTTCTGTTGACTTAAGGCCAATGAACCAGCTCAACTGGTCATGTATGAAAGGAGACCTGTGCAATTCAACAGTTCCTTCACACCTGCCCAAGAATAGTGATATTAACATCCATAAAGCACCGTCTTCAATAGAAAAAAAGAACCGTAAACACTGTGGAAGTAAAATTTGATGTACACATTTAAAATTGACTTTTTCTTCCATCAAAATGGACCAAAAATATTGATGACTCACAATGCACTACACAGATTTGTGTCCAATCAAAAATATCCCTCACCGAATACCATCTGAAACTGATCATCATGATTTCCAGTAATAAGTAATTTTATATATAATTTTCTATTTATATTTTTATACGGATACAGACCCTTTTTTTCTAAAGGCACAAGAAAACGTGCACATATACACAAAACATTAGGTATCATTAATTTCTGGAGGCCAAAAAGAAATGGGTGTAGAAAACAGATCAAATTTAATTAAAGTGAGTTTTACAATAATTATATATTTTTTTATTCAGTGAATCACAAAAAATGGGGCAGTTCAAACATTCTTTTTTAAAAACACAAAACATATAACAGTTACAAAAAAGCAAAACATTTGAAAATAAATTATGTTAAAAGCAACATTGAAAATATAAAACATGACCGCACTGGTCATTTTGAGAGAATATAAACACCCTGTAAACAAAACCTGAGAACATTTCACAAATGACGGATGTTGTTTGGAACATGCATATATTGTATTTTACTCACAAATATCCAGTGCTTCTCCTCAAAAACAAACAAAACAAACCTACAGGCCCAATTTGGTGACTTCAAATTACTTTAAAGCACTGAACAAAGATTACTCTTCACAACAACAAGAACCCTTTAATTGACATTGTCCAAGTAAATTTCAAATTCTATCTAGCCTATAGGAAAACATTTCATATTTGGTAAAACACCTAATATAATCTGTTACAAAGCACACAAGGATAAGATGTTTTCATCTAAACCGTGTCAAATGATGAGTCAAACTAACCGTTAATTAAGTGTATCTGTGGTCAGACTCATATGATTACTGGTCTCTCCATGCAAACAGCCCAAACCGCTAAAAACACACGCAGGCTGCCGGAGATAAAACTGTCTACAGGTTTGCAAGGAGTTATAAAGCTCAGCATTGTATGAGAATTGTGTTTTAATGCTAAAAGTGGAGTACAAATATATGTGTGTTAGTGTGTTTTTACTGTCGATTTGCACATACATATATACGTTAAGATTGTTTTGGCTGCCGCTTACAGTACTTACATATAGGGTTGGAAAAAATGATTTAAAAGTGTGGGCGGGGACATACTGTATTTTAAAAACGTATCAGCTTAGCTCATGAATATTGATTAGCTGACATTGTTCACCAAGTATTCCTTGCTGAAGTGGGTGCTAAACATTTCTACTTGCATGTTTGTTTGTTTTTATCTGGCCAAAATTGATTTCAAATAATGTAACCAATGTGGCTTAATGAAATATATTGCATTAAATATACTGTATAAATGCCAAAATATATTACAAAATGTATTTCAAAAGGTCAACAAAATACATTTCCAATCTATATACTGGAATTATCCAATATATAGATTGGAATTTCTATTACATTGGACAATATAAATATATTTAGACTGACAAATATAAAAAAATGGCCTAAAATAGAAGCTAATATTAACTAAAATGTATCAAAAATATATTTATTAGCATTTCATTTAATTTAGCCATTTTTGAAATACATTTTAAAATATATTTCAATATGAAAACAGAGGCTTTTTTGCAAGTTTATGTGGCAGTAACTCCGAAAATAATTATTATTTCCAAAAAGCGAGAGAATGAACTTAGAGATGTATTCATTTGTAGAAATTTCTATCTAGAGAGATCAAAAAGATCACTACAAGATCAGCAAGATCACCGCTTTGGTCAAGGAGCAACACAGTTGAAAACTAAACATTAAAAGATTAGGATCAGATATCTGTTGATATGAAGAAAAAAAAAAAAAACATTTTCTCACATACTGGAACACAATAAGCAACTTAAACGTATTAACACAAATACTTTTCAGTTTTAAACTTCAAACGTTTCTGTGTCAATGCAAGGTGATTTTTAAAACGGGCCTGTTTTAGAACATGAATCCATTGGAATCCTGATTACAGCGGGACGAATCTTTGTGGGGACGCCCAAGGACAAAGTAGCAATTTCGCTGCAAAACTGTGGTATGTCGTTGTCCTCAGAAATGCAGTTTTTTTTCTTTCTCAGTTCAAGCATGTTGGAGCCTGCCTTACTTTTAAAATACAATATGTATGGCTCACTTAGAAACACACAGAAAGAGATGAGGGTTTCAAAAAAGCATAGCAAAACATGGCAAAGGTGTTAAGAGTCTTAAAGCATGGAGCTGATCTCCAAGGCATGCTTCGCCATGAGTGACCTTCCGTCAACAACTCAGCGGTGCCTTCGGCTTCAAGTTAAGTCGGCCCCACATATCTTCATTGCCTTGGGACTTTTGAGCATGTTGAACAGGCCTTAAAATCTCGACGTTTCAGTGCCTTGTGGGTGTGTTGAGATCCCAAACACGTGACGGTCTCATCACCCCTCAGTGCATTTCAGGGTGGATTTTGTTACCCAAAACAGAGCTCTTTCAAAATGACCTCTGAAACGTCAAGCCAGGCGACCGACCTGTCGGTTTAGGGTCAGATGAAGGATTGAGAGGGTGATGGAGGCTGGATCATGTTTCTTGAGGAACAAAGGAAGCTGTCCACTTCAGCCAAGGGAAGGAAGAGATGCAGATAAAAGGTAAACAGTCTCGCTGTTTACCCGCCGTCCTCTATCGTGTCCTTAAGTCTGGGGTACGTTTGCGCAGGGTAAAAGGATATATATATAAAAAAAAACAATGGACATTTAAAAAAAAGGTTGAGCTCCTGAAAGGGCCAAACCTGCAGGTTTAAGTCAGTTGTGAGGGCAGTTTTTCCAGTTGTCTTGATGGAAAGCTTTTGCAGATAAAAGAATGATAAATGGCTGAAGGGTTGGTCTTGTAGATATGCTCTGGGGAAAGATTTACATGATATCTGGTTATCAACGTAATGGATTTGTGAGTGCAAACAAATACTGACATACATTCAGCACACCGATTGCAAAGCTAACCCATTCAAACGCTTAATATTCACCATTTGCCATTAAAATAACATGACGCTGAGAGTAAAACAGCCTCCCGTTGCAGAAAGCCACCCACACCCAACAAGCAGACATGAAAACGAGTTTTCTTGCAACAGCCACTCCTTTGTTAGTCCTTGAGATTGAAGCATATCCCGCCTTTCTTTTTAAGAAAAAGTCAAGCATATCTTTGCAAAAGTGTACAGAGTGATGTCAGAAGCATGCTGCTAAAACCGATACTGATACGTGATAAGGAAACCCGTTGAAAGTCAGCCTGGACGTATCATGCAGGTTACAGAAAAGCTAGTGTCAATAGCCTGAAGTCAATGCATAGAGCGAGCATGGAAAACAACAATAAATAAGAGCTAAATAAATAATGTTAGTCTGCTGTACCGAAACAAAAGGTGCACCATTAGAGGAAGACTTACCGGGTCACCTCGCTGCCAGGTCTTGCTTTAATATGGAGATGGAATACTAAAACAAAAAGGACAAAAATGAGTCATTGATAGAAGGAAATAATTACATCACAAGATGAGGAAAGAATAGGGTGTAGTCAGCATAGGTAAACATGCATGCAATGACACTGCCTAACTAAAATAACACCTCATAAGTGTAAAATAAAACTCATATCTATATCTATATCTATAGATAATATAAACAGAGACCACCAATGTAAGGTTTGTGCCACAGCTGCCCTGAACTGTTGGTGCAATTGTTTACCAAAATCATTTTTTTATGTTTCTGTAATGGTTAATCCATTTAGTCACAGTAGTGTTTCTAATGCTACAATATAAGTATTGTTGGAATTTAATGGATTTAAAGATAGATCACACAAAAGTTTCATCTAAAGCAACTCTTTGGGAACAATTAGATGCAGTGTGGAAGTCAATAAGAACAGAGACTGTGGAAAAGTAAAGGAGGCCATACAAAATAAAAATTAAATATATAATTTTTTGGTTATTATATGTGAATAAAGACTATTTAGTTCTTTCAGTTTGTTATTTGCTTAATAAATGACTATATATATATATATATATATATATATATATATATATATATATATATATATATATATATATATATATATATATATATATATATATATATATAATATATAATATATACACACACACACAAACTGTAACGTTTAAAGGTTTGGGGTTGGTAATATTTTTTCTTGAAAGTCTCTTCTGTCCACCAAGGCTGCATTTATTTGATTAAAAATACAGTAATATTTTGAAATATTATTACAAATTAAAATAACTGTTTCCTATTTTAAATTATTTTGTTTTGGCAAAACTGAAATTTCAGCAGCCATAACAGTAGAGACATGAGATATCTGTGAGACATTTTTTATTTTTATTTTTGATGAATATAAACCCCAAACCCCAGTAGTGTACATTAATTCGGCCATTTTGAGTTTGAGTTTAAGTTTTCACTGTACTTTGAGTGCATTTTAACATTGCCTTCTCAGCAAAGGAAGAATTCAAATGAAACAAGGTATCTTAGAAGGCAGCATCATTTTGGAACTATCAGGAGCGCACACAAGATGCCTAGGGAGTGCTGTCTAGGTCGGCGACAGACCTAGGAACACAGCCAATGTTACTCTCTTTCTTACATAGGTTGTTGCACAAGCATTAAAACCTGTTAGTTACAAACAAATTACACATATTATGTTCTTTGCTGGTAATGTAATTACATAGGGAACCATATATTCCTGCAACAAAAAAAATTCTGTTCCAGTGACAAAAAATAGCTGAACAATTCATGCTATGACAAATAGGTCAAACGCTCATAGTGTTTGTGACACTTCATTGACATGCACATCAGATAACAGAGCAAAATAAGCGAGCAACACTCAGACAGTTGTGTAAGGCTGAAACTGCTCCAGAAATGTTCACAAGGGTAAGAAGTGAGACAGAGACAGACATGTGTGGACATGACTAACATTCCAACTATATTCCTAAATTATCTCCTTTTAATTCTCCTTCTGATTCTTTCATCGAGCTACAAGAGAGATTCGGATTAAAATATAATTATATACTGGATAAATATATAGGTAATTATGTCATTTCATCATCAAATTTATTTAACTGAATTCAAAAATCTGTAATAGAGATAGACAGAGAGTGAAAGAAAAAGTAATAGTGAGAAAAGATAAAGTAGAAGAGATGTTCTTCACAAATGTGTCTTTGTGTAAACACAAAATAACCTATTAATGAAAATATCTAATAAAGGTAAAACATTTGCAGGTGGTCTAAGAGGAAATGAAGGTTGATATCTATGACAGACATCAGAAAACAAGAAGGGGAGTGGGGCTTCCCTCCCAGGATGCATTTTTCACAGGTGGAAAACTCGAGTTACAACTTTCAGTTTAAGATCTGATCCGTTTTTCTCTCTTTACACAAATTTTGAATTTAAAAAACTGAGACGTGTTTAAGAACTGACAAAAAGAAATGCAATGTATGGAGGATAAATGAGATCATTGATGTGACACACCTATACCTGGGAGCTTTTGCATGCAGTGTGTGTGTGTGTGTGTGTGTGTGTGTGTGTGTGTGTGTGTGTGTGTAGACAACTGTATGCTAGCTTCTTATCAAATAAACATCTCTCTGTTAGTCTAATCAGTTGCATTTGCATATATCCCTCAAAGCTTGTTTTGCATTACCAGTATTTCTTGTCAGTTCTATTCGCTATATGTGCTCTCAAAATCCATTTAGGAACATATAGATAGCTATATATGAAGTTACCAGCAGCAAAGCTTTTTTTATATACTTTGTTTAGCTATCAGATTTTTGTCTAAACAAGATAGACTTTTCTATGTACTATCATCAATCTGATTAAATCAATGTCAAATCTTTTCCAAACTAAATTTAAAAACACTGTCCTCTAGTTTCTTTATCTCTCTTCATGAGATATAATTCCATGTTGTTGTCTGCATTCAGTGTCAAGTGTAGAAAGATTACGTGCTGTGGAAGAAGGTTTGGCAAACAGACTTCACTCCTTTGAGAATTCGGCGGTAAAATGTTTGAAGAAGAGAAGAGAATTGTCCATAAAGGAATAGTTACCTCAAAATTCTTTCATTATCTTTCATTATTTAGCCCAGTGTTTTTGCAAATATTTGAAATATGCTTTTATGGTACACACAAGATTGTTCAAAATTAAGTTTCAGATATGGAATATAGTGTGTGGGTCATACAAGTTGACTAATTTTTGTTCCTCCTTGGGTTTGGAACAGGTTTTGGAACAACATGCCGACTGAGTAAATAATAACAGATTTTTAATTTTCATGAGAACTTTTACTGCCATTCAAAAGTTTTGGTTCAGTAAGATAAGATGTGATCCTGGACCACAAAACCAGTATTAAGGATAATTTTTCTGAAATTGAGATTTATACATCATCTGAAAGCTGAACAATTATGTTTTCCACTGATGTATGGTTTGTTGGGATAGGACAATATTTGGAATCTGAGAAGAAAATCTAAATATTGAGAAAATTGTCTTTAAAGTTGTCCAAATAAGTCCTTAGCATGCATATCCACTCACAAAAATACATTTTTTATATATTTACGGCAGGAAATTTACAAAATATCTTCATGGAACATGATCTTTACTTAATATCCTAATGATTTTTAGCATAAAAGAAAAATCGATAATTTTGACTATTACAATGTATTGTTGGCTATTGCTACAAATATATATATTTACATTTATAATGTCACAAAAGATTTTCATTTAAAAATGCTGTACAATACATATTTTAAATTGTAATAATATTTCACAATATTACCGTTTTTTCTGTATTTTGATCAAATAAATGCAGTTTTGTTGAGCAGAAGAGACTTTTTAAAACTATTCAAAACTATGTCAACCCCTAAACTTTTGAATGGGTGTGTATAAACTTATAAAGGCTGGGCTGAACTGACTGACTGACATATATGTGTATTATTGCATTATCAAAAAGATGTTTTGAGTTGCATAACACGGACAAGACTGAACACTGCCACATTTTTAGCGCTGTCTCGCCACATTAACATTACTATAGAAGACTGAAGTTATGAAAGAATGATCAACCAGTGGTTCTTGGATAAACAGAAAAAAATAAGTGCACCTTCAGCAAATCACAGTAAATGGAAAGGAATCAGGAAGTGACCGAGCGCATCATATCCTCTCTGACAGTCATGTCTTACAACATATATGTCTAAAGGTCTACTGATTGACATAGACGTGTCATGTCTCATGTTACTAAAACCACCCCCATTTCCTGTCAGGTCAAAATGTTAAGTGGTTGAAGTTATTTGCATTGTGCAATCATTGCCTAATGATTAGGTTTACACATCTGAGGATTAAAATATAATGAGGAGAACCAGATAGTGAGTAAACATCATGAATGTGAAGAGAGACAAGGAAAGGACTAATGGCAGCTTTTGTGGCACAATGTTGATTACAAAATAATTTCAAATAATAGCAATATTATATGTACTAATCAAATTAGATTATTTGGTGTGTGGTTTCATGCTAGAGTATTGCATTGTTAGCTTAGCAACATGCTAACTCCAAACTCTGGCCCAGTTTACTTCCACTTACTTAAAATTCATTCATTACTCACCCTCATGTCGTTCAACACCGTAAGACCTTCGTTCATCTTCAGAACACAAATTACGAAATTTTTGATAAAATCCGATGGCTCAGTGATGCCTGCACTGCCAGCATGATAATTAACACTTTCAGATGCCCAGAAAGCTACTGAAGACATATTTAAAACAGTTCATGTGACTACAGTGGTTCAACCCTAATGTTATGAAGCGACGAGAATAATTTTTGTGCACCAAAAAAAACCAAATAACTTTTTCTCTATTCAACAATATCTAGTGATGAGCGATTTACAAAACACTGCTCCATGAAGCTTTACAAATAATTTGTTTCGAATCAGTGGTTCGTAGCGTGAAAGTCACATGATTTCAGTAAACAAGGCTTCATTACGTCATAAGTGTCTCGAAATTTCAATGGTTCACCACTGGGGAAACTAAAGATTCGTAAAGCTTCAAAGATTCATGAAGCAGTGTTTTGAAATCGCCATCACTAGATATTATTGAATAAAATCGTTATTTAGTTTTTTTGGCTCACAAAAAGTATTCTTGTCACTTTATAATATTAAGGTTGAATCGATGTAGTCACATGATCTGTTTTATATATGTCTTTAGTAGCTTTCTGGGCATTGAAAGTGTTAATTATCTTGTGGGCAATGGAGGCCTCAATGAGCCATTGGATTTTATGAAAAAATTGTAATTTGTGTTCTGAAGATGAATGAAGGTCTTACAGGTGTGGAATGACATGAGGGTAAGGAATTAATGACAGAATTTTGGGTGAACTAACCCTTTAATATGGTACACGTGACATTTGCTTAAAAAAAAAACACAAGTTGTAAATTTAAATCTTTGGACTATCGATATTTAAGGGATAGTTCGCCCAAACATGAAAGTTCTGTCATCATTTACTCACCCTCAAGTTGTTCTAAACCTGTATGAGTTTCTTTCTTCTGCTGAACACAAAATAAGATATTTTGAAGAATGTGGGTCACCAAACAGTTGATGCGCACATTGATTTTTTTCCATACGTTGGAAGTCAATGGGGTCCATCAACTGACATTCTTCAAAATATCTTATTTTGTGTTCAGCAGAAGAAAGACTCAACAACTTGAGGTTGAGTAAATGATGACAGAATTTTCATTTTGGGTGAACTATCCCTTTAATACACAAATGCTGCAGAGAAAAGAACTTGTACTGAACCCAGAACATTCCTTTAAAAGTTGGCCAGAACACACTCATTTAACCAAAGGACAAAAACAATTGCTTTAAACTTTTGCAGCTTACAAACGTATCATCTATGCATGTTTTGGATACTCAGATTCTTAAATGTGTTGAGAGAGGAGAGGAATGAATTTTAGACTCACTCTGTGCCTGATTTTCTCTTGCGCTTTATAATACAAGCGATGATGATCACAGCCACAAGCACAGCAATTACAATTCCAGCAATGGCTCCTCCAGATAGGCCCTCGTCTACCGCACCGACCTCTGCAAAACATGATGGGGTGTTTAGCATTTCATATGCAAAAATATACATACACTTCATATAACAAATGAAAACGACATTTCTATACATAACATAACTGCATAAATACAACATATAAATGATTATACTTAAGGCAAACAGATTTTAAAACCTAATATCATGTAATATAAAGTAGTTAATATTAATGGCCAACCCATTTTTTTTAATGGTCAATGGTGTTTCTCTGTATATTATATATATATATATATATATATATATATATATATATATATATATGAGAGAGAGAGAGAGAATACAATTTATCAGCAAATTAATTGAATAAAAAATTATTGAAATGATTTGCATTCATAGATTTTGGCACTAAAATAATCATAGATTAATATAATTGTATTAATAATTCTGTTAATCTGGCACATTATGGCCCGGTTTCACAGACAGGGCTTAAGCTAAAACAGGATTAGGCCTTAGTTCAGTTAGATTATTTAGCTTTTATAAAAGTACCCCAGAAAAAAAAAAACATTACTGATGTGCATCTTGAGACAAAACAATGGCTCTGACAAATTTTAATATGTCTGTGCAAGTTACTTTCAGTTAAAAAAGCTCAAACATGCATTTTAGTCTGTGACTAGCTTAAGCCTTATCTATAAAAAGTAGGGGTATAAGTCTCAAAATAGACAAATATTGGCTGAATAATCAGCCTGGCTGGGATATCAGTTTAATTCTAGATATTAATTAATTAATACTGGCCTATGCCAGTAATGTCAAAATTACTAAAGATTGGGTACAAATTACTTACTTATACAATATATATCATATTAACTTAACAGTATTGTACTTGAATTGCAACTCATAATTAGCATTAATTGGTATAATGGCCTATTTGTGAGGTGAAAATGGGAATAAATTCTTGAATGAAAAATGCTGAGGCATGTTTACCTGTCACTGCGAGTTTGAATGTCACTTCCTTCTCCATTTTTGTGATCGGGTTGATTGCCTTGCAGGTGTACGTGCCACTGTCTGTAACTTTGGCCTTTTCAATAGCATAGATGGCCTGACTGAAGTTCATCACTGTATTGTTGAGTTTCCATGTGTACGTACTGGGGGGGACAGAATCTGCAGAACAGGATATCTTTACATCCTCTTCAAACTTCACATCTTTCTTCCCATCAAGCTTCACGTTCTCTGGACCATCTGACAGACATTAGAGAGATTTGCTCAGTTAGGGAGGTCACATTTACATTCGAGTAAAGCAAACAAACAGTTGATAACAATACAATAAGAAAGAAACCACCATTTGCAAACAAGAGGCTAATGTTTAGACAAGACAACAACAGAGAAGTGATACACAATTCACCGTGTCCAAAGCAGACACAACGCGTGTCTCTGTCCTCGGAAGTGAAATATTGAACATGCTTCATTTTCAACAATGGATGGATATTTGTATCAGTGATATGAAGTAACAGAAAAAGAATATAAACATAATATAAATGTATGTTATAAATTATAATTGAATATAGTATTAAATTATAAATCCTGTAATCTTGCAAAATGTAAAATATATATCAATTAAAAATATATATATTTTTAAATATTTCAAAACATTTATTTATTTGATATTCTGTAACTTCATATTTCTTTGTCACAATTTTTGTGTCACTACTCCAAGAATGCATAAAGAGGGTCAAACTGACCCGTAATCATTTCCTATGGAATTTTGTGAAGGTTCAGAGTAAACTCTATAGTAATTCCAAAACGGGCCATTTTGACCCCCTTTACGCATTTGTGTAGGTTTTCTGGTTCATGCATTCACCTTTTTCCAGTATAAAGAACCTAGTTTTGTGCATTGAAAAGGTTTTATGGATGTTAAAGATTCTTCATGGAACCAATGATACCAATAAAGAACCATTACTTTTAAGAGTTTGTTAACAGCTGCTCTTAGTTCAATGCAACAATTTATGTAAGAATAGATTTACTGATCACACAGACAGTATTTCAATGAAAGTATCCTCTCTTGGACACTTACAGTTGATCACTATCTTATAGCTGGCTTCGTCTATGTTCACTTTGTTCTTCATTTGGCACTTGTATTCTCCCGCATCCTCTTTAACAACTTGAACGATTGTCAGAGATTTCTTGTCGGCTGAAAAAATGACACGGGGACTAGGAGTCAGAGGTGTGCTGCCCTTCAGCCATTCCACACTTTCAGCTTTACCGACGGCTGCCGAGCAGGTGAGGTTGACTGTGCTGTTGCCAGAGATGAGAAGTGACGAGGAGCTGGAGATATTTGTTCCAGATAAGGCATCTGAAAGAACACAGCAAAAGAGAAGGCAAAATTGAGTATATGGACCCTCAATGATAGACATAATGTCAATTATAAGTTGAGAATAAAGTTTTTTGAAACATGTCTTATGCTCACCAAGGCTGCATTCATTTGAATAAAAATGCAGCAAAACAGTAATATTGTGAAAAGATATTTGTAATATAAAAGAACTGTTCTATTCTATTTTAATGTATTTTAAAATTCCTGTGATGGGAAAGCTGAATTTTTGGCATCATTACTTAATTATTTAATATGCTGATTTGGTGCACAAGAAACATTTCTTATTATTATGAGTGTTGAATGTTGACTACAATGAGCTTCTTCCTGGGTTAGTGACATCACTAAGCCTACAATTTACATAAACCCTGCCCCCAGCAATGCACAACAAAGGGGGGAGGCCATGTTGAGCTGCTTTAGAGAAGAGGAAGAGTTGTTGTAGTAGGACTGCTTTACATACAAGGGTCAATTCAACGCTGGATTTACACAAATGATTAACATGACGGCACATGCTAGTATATGAATAGAAATTTATCCAATAACCATTCAGAAACTTCCAGTTTCATTCTAAAATTTGTAACTTCTTCCTAACTCTCTCGATCAGTGTCGACTCTGGTTTGAACAATGTACGGCTGAACATGTTACTGACTATTGTCATTTTGGCTGCGTCAGATTCTCCAGCTTTGTTGTTGTTGAGCAACCGAAGCATGAGCTCTTAAAGCTCCGCCCTCTCCTGGAAAGCGGGCCAGGAGCAGCAGCTCATTTTCATTTAAAGGAACACTCAACTTTTTTTGACAATAGGCTCATTTTCCAACTCCCCTAGAGTTAAACAGTTGAGTTTTACCGTTTTCGAATCCATTCAGCCGATCTCTGGGTCTGGCGGTACCACTTTTAGCATAGCTTAGCATAGTTCATTGAATCTGATTAGACCGTTAGCATCTCGCTCAAAAATGACCAAAGAGTTTTGATATTTTTCCGATTTAAAACTTGAATCTTCTGTAGTTACATCTTGTACTAAGACTGACAGAAAATGAAGTTGTGATTTTCTAGGCCGATATGGCAAAGTTCCTTGATTATTACGCCGGAATGAGAGTATAGTTCCTAGCCATATCGGCCTAGAAAATCGCAACTTTATTTTCCTAACTGTAACTACAGAAGAGTCAAGTTTTAAAAAGAAAAATATTGAAACTTTTTGGTCATTTTTGAGCGAGATGCTATTGGTCTCATCATTTTCAATGAACTATGCTAAGCTATGCTAAAAGTGGTACCGCCAGACCCAGAGATCGGCTGAATGGATTTGAAAACAGTAAAACTCAACTGTTTAACTCTAGGAGACTTGGAAAATAAGCCTATTTTCAAAAAAAGCGGAGTGTTCCTTTAAAGGGACACACACAAAAATGGCATATTTTTGCTCACACCAAAATAGGGGCAAATTTGACAAGCTATAATAAATGATCTGTGGGGTATTTTGAGCTGAAACTTCACAAAAACATTCTGGGGACACCAGAGACTTATATCAAATCTTGTAAAAGGGCGTAATAGGTCCCCTTGCATCCTTCCTGAACAAAATAATTAATTTCTTTCAAATCAAAATCAATCATCTAGCAATTATTGGCTAGAAAAAGCTGTAAAGTGGACCAGATATTATGTCAATAGTCACAAGTCGATCTAACCACACAAGATAATCTCTCAAAGCAACTTCATTCACCACAGCACTTTTTGACCATCGCTGCTTCTCTTGTTTGTACAGACATCATTACTGTGGAATGCACCAGTCTGAATCAGACTCATTGCATTCACCAAATACCTGCAGCTCTATCATTCAGCACATTTTGTTTTCCTCCTCACCACCTGTGTTTTTAGTTTCGGGTAAGAGCTGCAAATTAACTCTCTCAACTCATCTCCAGTAAACTTTGAGAAATGCATTTGTAACCCGAGGGAATTCCTTGTATCAGATCTCATTAAAGCTGTTTGAGCTTTTTTTGCATAAACGATTTAGAATTAAAATTTTATACAAAATCAATGAAACAAAAATGCATTACGGTTACAGCTTTAAGATGAACCCAGCACTGCCAGATCACTCCAAGCTGAAGCAGTCGGTATTCTGCGACTGAAACCTTAGCCAAGTGGTACCTGCCCAAAACGTATATGACGTCAGACAGTTTGTATTCTGCTTTCTTCAGCTTGCTGGTTTCACACACATGGAAACACCTCAGGGGAAGACATGTAAGCCGTGTAAAATCAATCTGCCCTCAATCAAAGAAAGCAGAACATGCCTAAAACTTCTACCCACCAGCGTGAGCCGAGACAGACCTCAAAGTAAAGCAGGGGAACAGGTTCATCTATTAAAAGCACTTGTAAGTCAGGAAGCCATTTTGAATAAAGACAGACAGACAAACAGCAGTTACTATGTGAAATTAAAAGGAATCCTTTAACACAACTTACACAACTTTTCAATGTAAAATACAAGAGCGGCTGCTCTTTTCCATGCTTTCAAACTTTACAAATGATGAAAATGCATATTCAAATTACAATAAAAGCAGTTCATATGGCCAGTGCATTAAATTCTAAGTCTTCTAAAGCCATATGATTGAAGACTAAATTTAAATATCATTCACTGATTTAGCGAACAAAACATTCAAACTGGTTTTGTGAACCAAATCAACTGATTCATTGAAAGGTCACTAAGGAGGGCTAGGGGAGGTCAAAATTTTTGGTGAGTAACAGTCTAAATTTATATCTGTTCCTCACTTAAAACTATCGTATGATTTTAAAAGACTTGGAATATAGTGTCTAAGACTATAATAGAGTTTTATAGACTAGTTTTTTAAATTTTTTTATTTATTTTAGTTCACACAGGGCATGGTTTTCCATTCCAACGCACTACTTTTCAATTGTTTTTTTATGTAAACACACTCTAGATGGACATGTATGACCATTGCGCTCACGTTTTTTGCAGCATCTGCCCATGACACTGTGTTCTAAAAATGTGGCGCTCAAGTTAAAATCAGTTCAATGCGTCTCGAGACCTAGCGTTTTTTTCCCCATTCCACTTCCATGTTTTTTGCGTTCTGTGTGAATGCGCCCTTATGCTGTTTTGATGTTTGAAGTTCCCACTAACTGTATTGTAAAAGTGCAACCAGCAGCAATTCACCTTTTTTGTATTCCATGGAAGAAATACAGTCATACGAGTTTGGAATAACATAAGGGTGAGTAAATGTTAGCTTAGAGTTTCTGGCTAAACTAACCCTTCAACATTTAACACAGAAATCAAGACTCATTTCGGTTTTGTTTCCATTGTGCTTCTAGGCAAATATATTTGTTCCTCTTCCAGGAGAGCTACAACATTTTTTTTTTTTTTTACAATCCTTATCTCTCTTCTTGGCAACGAAGTCACCATGGCAAAGCATGTCTATCTCTGTGCTGCTCCACTGCTAATCAGAAGGATGTCTTTACTTACTTGCACTCTTAAAAACAATAATGGTTCTATGCAGCGCCATTGGTTTAAAATAGAACAATTTTTCACTAGAATTCCTGAGTCATTTGAAATAGCCTTGCAATATTATAAATGTCTTAACAGTCTCTTTTGATCAATTTAGGGCATCCTTTCTGAATTGTGAAAAAATTGTACTGACCTTTTCAATGGTAGTGTATTTTAAGAATGTATGGAAAAGTAACACTAGAGAAACAATGTTCACTTGATGGAACGTCCATTTGTATTCAAAGCACTGACATGACTTTAGGCTTCTGACTTACCCAGAACAGTCACCGAAGCCACCGCTGAGACAACGTTGCGGTTGGTCTTTGCGTTGTAGGCCACACAGCTATAGTTGCCGCTGTGTTTTTCCTCTAAATTGGGGATGGTGACGATGGCATTCTGAAGCAGCTCTGCCCCATTAAACATCCACCGGAGCTGAGCGGGAGGGTCGGAATCGGCTGAGCATGTGAGTGTTAAGTTAGAGCCTTTCTTAAGGAATGAATCAGTTGGAGTCTGCGTCACGGCAATTTTCTCAGGGCCATCTAGACACACAAGGACAAAAGGCGATGATGAAAAGAAGGTCAAGTAAAGGATTATTAAATTGCTTGAAAGGCAGCTATGTTTCCGGGATTTTTGATCAATTTAGGATTAGTCTTAAAACATCCCATTTCATTTTTTTTTTAGGAAATGCTACTCTGGTTTTTGACATAAAAGGCTCAAGTTTTCACTAGAAGGAAAACATCAAACATTATGCCATATTAGTTATGCAACAGAATTTAACATCCTCCATTTTGATCAAGATACTGTAAATGTTATCTTTAAATGAGGAGGATATATTCTGAGCATCAGGGTGTGGATATAGTTCAACTTTAGGCCAATGCATTCTTTTCAATTCAAAAATAGATACACAGAATGCGTTTTTCCATTCCAATGCACTGCTTTTCCATTGTTTTCTATGTAAACACGCATTACACAGATGTGTATGACCGCTGCGCTTGCATCTTTTGCAGTGTCTCACGCATGACACAGTTCAAAAAACGTGGTGCCCAAGTTATAAGAAGTTACATTTTTAAAACCAGCATCTTGCATTTTTAACAGCAAGAATAAAAGAGACTGTGCTGCGGTGCATTTACTTAATGACCAAACTGTGCACTTGCAAATGCTTTAATAAAAAAGGTTTGATGTGTTTGGAAACACAAACACTATTTTAAATCATTCACCCTCTTCCTGCTGTTCACAGGCTCATTCATTCACCATCATATTTATTTCTAATCTTAGCCTGCATTTTTTCCTGCACCTGCACCAGAACCTGTCTGAACTAGAAAGTCTCTTCAGATCTGCTGTCATGTGTGCTTTCCAGTGCACACCATCTGCAGAGACAAAGACTGCAGGCAGTAAAAAAGAAAAAGACCATCTAAACTTATCTTCAGTAGGTCCAGTGTGGCTGTAGTATTGCTCAAAATTGTGCTACTTATTTGAGAGTATTTGTATGTGCAGAAGTGTGTGAATTTATGTGTGAAAACACAATTTCATCATACCTTTTGGAACAATTCAGTCAAAAATGATTTTTTGAAAGTTTTTTTCTGAATCATAACATAAAAAAGCACCAAGAAACGTCTGAGTTCATACAATAACTGAGTGTTGCATGGAAAGTACTGCGTAAACAGGAAATAAATTCATCATATAGGTTTGGAACGAGGGCGAGTAAATAATGAGCATTTTTGAATGAACCATTGCTTTAAGGCAAACAGCGCTTGTGTATTTATGTGTCAGACTATGCATGTGTGGGTGTGTTGAAGTACGTACAGCTCACAGTGAGATTGAAGGGAGCGCTCCTCCCTGACTCCAGTGCGTTCTCTGCTATGCAGACGATGGGTCCTCTTAGATCTGTACGGCGAACTTCGGTAATAGTTAGCTCATTGTTAGTAGGTGGGTTCAGTTTTGTATGCGTGTCGTCCGCCACCAAAAGGTCTGAACCATTCAACCACCTGTAAGTGAAGGAGCCTTTGGCAGAGCAGGTCAGAATCACGGTGCTGTTGAACTCTATAGCTTCAGGGAGATTGGACGAAATCTTGACGTCAGTTACAGGCTCTGGAGAGAAGAGACGAGAACCATGGATTGTGTTCATTCAGAAACAACTTTTGCACTTGCTTAGAGTTTCCCCAAGTAATGAAACCTTAAAACAAACTGGGGTTAAGTGGCTTGCTCAAGGCATTACAGTGACAGGTCATGACTTGCTTCTTGGGAGATCCCACTGACAGCCTTAAGATAACCAACCCTGAGATGTGACAACATACATTTTACATCTAGACCTCCAACACAGGCCAAAGATCTTGATTTCCAGTCACTGGATGAATGTCTTTAAAGTTAGTCAAATTGCAATTATAAGTTTAAATCAAGTCACAAAAATGACTCAGCATCACTATTCACTAGGGTTGATCCAATCATATCATTCAGTTTTTTGTTATTCATTGCTGGCATGAGTCGACTGCTAGAGTTTAAGTATTTAGTAATGCTTTTAACCAACTTGTGTAGGACTTACCTACAACCCTTCATCTATCTACTAAGACCTTCAACCACTAGGCTTCACTTCCCCAGTTTCTCTAATGTTTCTTTAAATACCTAAAGATCACAGCTGATATTCAATACTTACCAAGAACCTCAAGATCAATCTGTCCTGTCAGTTGATCTGCGTTGAGTTTGACTGTAGAGAGAATATATTCCCCTTCATCCTCCTTCATCAGTGGTCCAAGCTGAAGCTCGAATGTCGTCATATTATAGCTGATTCTGCTGGCGTATTTCTCATTGATTTTTTTGTTGTTCGTTGATGGTACGAAAGTGATTATTGGTATAACTTTATCTTTGTTGAAATTCCATGTTATGCTTAAAAAATCCGTTGTCGAGGTGATTGTTGTTTTGAAGGTCACATTTTTACCTGGTTCAATGAGGTGAGGAGAAATCCAGTTTAAAACATCTGTGCTAAATTTTTAGAAATGTATCTAAGCATTTAATTAAGGGTTTCATACCAACATAACAAATATTTTGATTTAATGGCTTTTGATTTATTGAACAGATGGTGGTGCAACCATCCACTGAAAGTACTCAAAAACTATCTTTGCACCTTGAATAACTATAAATACATAACAGGTTTACATGTCACATGACAATGGCTTGGTTATGCCACACTGAATTTGACTTGGCATATTTTTTAAATATTAATAACATGGTTTTTCCTTAAAAAAAATGGAAAAGTTATAAAATGATGGCAAACTTCAACATTTTTAAAAGATCTCCAGACATGTTACAGCACCTAGACATGTTTCATTTTAAGCCCCAAAAGATTTTAAATTCGAAAATATGGACATTAATTATAGAACAGGCGTGTATAATATCTTAGTAGATCCACACACACACACACACACACCGACTCACCTACAACGCCCTTAACTTTGTCGCTCAGAAGCGGACTGTCCTGGGAATAGCATCCTATAAAGGGAACGATTTATTCGTCAGGACACAGGTGAACTCAAGTGTAAACCTACACATTATGTCCCGGTGTAGGCAATTGTTTTAAAACAAGCCTTAAATGAGATTTATATCCACAATTGTAGTTTTTGAAATACAATAATGATAATAATAATTTAAAAAAGTCTAAATTTGCGACGTAACACGATTGTCTTTAATTTTTTTAACTTACCGCGAGCGGCCAAAAGGAGCAAAGGAACCCAAAAGTTAGAGAAATCCATATGGAAAGATGTGAGTCCCTGAAGCTACAGAGGAATGTGTGAGACGGTGAGACTTCTCTGCCAGAACTTGAGAAAGTTAACGCGGACACACCCGACCAGTTCATCTGAAAACCCGCCCCGTTTTCAACCTGTGTAGACTGACTCTCTTCTGATGTCATACCTACAGATGGCAGAAACTTACTGTATTGCAACATCATCATTATCATTTTTCATGGACATTTTTATTACTTACTATATAAAAACACCCATCATTCTCCTTTTTTGCATACAATTAATACTTAATAATAAATACAACAGTATAATAAAATATAAACAAATATAAACAAAATGTCTATATAAAGAGTCTAATTATGGCTGTTACTTCTCCAATACAAAGGTTAAGGTAGATTTTGGCTGTTATATTAACACTGAAGCTGGAAAAAAAAATAAAAATAAATAATATAATAATAAAAGATGTATCAAATGCGGGGACGAAGATAATCTTGCCTTTACTGACTCCTAGTGTCAAAATGAGATGCTTGCACATGGGTGTAGCACTAAAGGAACAGCTGCCAGGAATAGAGGGTATGCATCGACGTCACTTTCCCGCCGAAAGCGCGCTCCCTCAGCTGGACTGAGTGGCAAAAGAACCTGCTGCGGAACTGGATTAATAGGAGAAACGGCGAAAACGCGAGTAAAACTAACGAATTACCCTAAAGGTTGGACTCGAAAGTGTTTCTTACAACTTGTCAAATAAACCTAATCCATGGATATTGACATGCAGCCAGGAGTCGTGTTTCCTGACATTTATGTATTTCCGCCGGGGAAATACATAAAGCAAATCTGGCTGTGAATATTTTATATAACTACAATATCGGTAGGTTTAAATCTGCTTAATCACTTATATCAATGTTATATCGTCATATTGTCCAGCCCTAAAACATATATAGTTTTATAGTATATTTTTTGACAGTGTTGTTTATTTAAAAAACAACCAATTATGCATAATATTAGATGGAAAATATTTAATTGATGAGTCGTCAACATAATATATAACAATACAATATATAAGGTATGATTTTACCTCAAAATCCAACAATTCGACACAAAATGATAACTGCAAATCCATGTTTCTCTGCTGGAGTCTGTTTCAGTGAATTGCAGTGATTCATTTGCTTCTTTTTCTGTTGCTTTCTCTAGTTTTTAAATATATACCTCAGGGTTTGTGTAAAATCTATTTGTACAGTCAGCCGCAAAGCTCTTTCCCGTTTTGAATGTGTTTTGTGTGTTTTTCGCGACATTCACGCTAAAAACCAATGCTGCTGCTCAGTCTTTTGCCACTCAGTGGGCGTGACCGCAGGCCTAACGGTCGACGGTGACGTCACGTGCATACCCTCTATTCTATTGAGTTAGTAATTGATCATATGGATCATTAAAGGATTAGTTCACTTTCAAATTAAAATTTCTTGATAATTTACTCACCCCCGTGTCAAGATGTTCATGTCTTTCTTTCTTTCTTTAGTTGAAAAGAAATTAAAGTTTTTGATGAAAACGTCTTCAACGGAGCCCAAATGGTTGAAGGTCAAAATTACAGTTTTCACACACAAAGAAACTCAGTTAACATACTGTGGTAAAGTGTGGAGTTTTTATATTTATAACATATGATACAGTTAAGCAACATTACACGACAAAGAGTGCAGTTTTCCTGATTTCATGCAACAGTTCAATAAGTAATTAAACAGAACAAAAATGATATATTGTGTCTAAAATTTAAGTGATTTATTTTTAACTAGGCCTAATTGTTTAATGAACTGTTGGATGAAAATCAGTGTCACATTTCCAATCTGATGGTATTCAGGAAAACAGCACTCTTGGTAAATAATCTAACATTATTTGTATATTTAGAAAATCAGTTGTAGTCTTTAGCCAATAAAAATTAATGCTTATCAATCAACCGATCATAATCAGGTGAGGGCGTGTCTACCTGGGTGTTACGTCATCAGCTTTCGACCACAGGTCTTTAAGGATGGAGAAATTAAGCCTCTTGAGTCTTTGAAGCTTTTCTCTGATTGTTTATGGAAAAGATTCAAAGCATCAGGAGTGTCGAAAACAGTGCCATCTTGTGGCAGGTACAGCATCCATAAACCAGAGAGCACAGCTCCATTGTTTTATCCATTAAAGGGCACCTATTATGCAAAATTCATGGTTTTACATGCTATGTGAACATAAATGTGTGTTGGTAGTGTGTGCACACAATCACCCTATAATGATAAAAAAAAAATCCACCCATCCTTTTTTTTTTTTTTAATTCCCTTAAATCATAAGCAGTGTCTCAGAACAAGCTGTTTGCAGATTCCTGGCAAAGTGATGTCACTTTGTACAGGCCCCGCCCACGACTGCTGACTGACTCTGCCATATTAGCATAGACGCCGCCCTGAGTGAGTTGTACACAGTCCGCCATTTTCTCCAGGCTGGAGCAGCTGTAGCGACAATAATGTCTCATAAGCGACTGAGGTGTTTTGTTGTTGGATGTAAGAGTGAACATAACAGTCCTAACATCAGAGCCACTGAAGACTCTGTGGATTAGTTTTATTTTTGAAGGGAATGTGCCCCCATATACCTACATTCACTTATGTCTGTGCGAATAATTGTACACATGACTGCTTTGTGAATGAATGTCAATACAAAAGGATAATCTGAAACAAAGGTTTTGCTAAAAAGCTGTTATAGGATGGATCAGTACCAACTGTTTGTGATCCAGCTTACAGTCTCCAGAGCAATGCTGGATACTAGAAGCTGACATTTTTTCGGGAATCCCACGGGATGGGAAACAAAATCACTATTAATCACATGATTGGAATGGGACAGGAAAAAAATAGGCTTGTTCGAGATGCATCAGTGATGCACAGACAGATTGGCATATGACATCAATGTACAGCGAGAGCGTTTCAAAAGCATAAGGAGTCGTTTGCTTTCCAAATGTTCTTGCGGTATTTTTCCCAGGACTGGGAATTGTAATAACACTATGATATCCAACTTCATACGCAAATATACTGTTTATATAAATTTGAGGAAAATTTAACATTTGAGGGTTCATCTGTGAATTCTGCACTGCGAACTCTATACTGGCTAACTGAATCTCTGTTAAATTTCTGATTCAAGTCAATTATCTAACTTCAGTCAAATTAACTTAAAGGGTTAGTTCACCCAAAAATGAAAATTCTGTCATTTATTACTTACCCTCATGTTGTCCACACCCGTAAGACCTTCGTTAATCTTCGGAACACAAATTAAGATATTTTAGTTGAAATCCAATAGCTCCGTGAGGCCTCCATAGGGAGCAATGACATTTCCTCTCTCAAGATCCATAAAGGTACTAAAAACATATTTAAATCAGTTCATGTGAGTACAGTGGTTCAATATTAATATTATAAAGCGACGAAAATATTTTTGAAGAGCAAAAAAAATAAAATAAAATAATGACTTATTTATGGCCGATTTCAAAACACTGCTTCATGAAGCATCGGAGCATAAATTAATTAGTGTGTCGAATCATGATTCAGATCGCGTGTCAAACTGCCAACTGCTGAAATCATGTGACTTTGGCGCTCCGAACAGCAGATTCGATACACTGATTCATTATGCTCCGATGCTTCATGAAGCATTGTTTTGAAATGAGCCATCACTATATAAGTTGTTATTTTGTTTTTTTTGGCGCTCCAAAATATTCTCATCGCTTTATAATATTAATATTGAACCACTGTACTCACATGAACGGATTTATGGATCTTGAGAGAGGAAGTGTCCATTGCTCCCTATGGAGGCCTCACGGAGCTATCGGATTTCAACTAAATTTGTGTTCTGAAGATTAGCGAAGATCTTACGGGGGTGCAATGGCATGAGGGTGAGTAATAAATGACAGAATTTTCATTTTTGGGTGAACTAACCCTTTAAGGTCATCTGTCGGAAAACTGTTCTAATCAATCCTGAAACTGGAGTTGAATGGATGTGAATGGAAGTAAAATCAACAGACTACAAGTCAATCGAGATTGTAAAATGTTTATTGAAGATTTAAAGTAAAGCCATTTTTGAGTTGATCCTTGTGTTGGTGGTTGATTGAGCTCTTTTTCAAGTAACTGATGTGTGGAATCCAAAAAATAATTTGACAGTCGACACACACTGCCAGATCACTCCAAGCAGAAGTTGGTATTCTGAGACTGAACCCTTGTCCAAGTGGTACCTGCCCAAAAAGTATATGACGTCAGACAGTTTGTATTCTGCTTTCTTTTGCTTGCTGGTTTCACACACATGGAAACACCTCAGGGGAAGACATGTAAGCCGTGTAAAATCAATCTGCCCTCAATCAAAGAAAGCAGAACATGCCTGAAACTTCTACCCACCAGCGTGAGCCGAGACAGACCTCAAAGTAAAGCAGAGGAACAGGCTCATCTTTTAAAAGCACTTGTAAATTAGGGAGCCATTTTGATTAAAGACAAACAGACTAACAGCAGTTGTGTGAAATTTCCTTGCAGGCTGCTCTTTTCCATGCAAAATGGGGGCTAAAGCTTTCAAGCTTTACAAATGATGAGAATGCACATTCAATTTACAATAAAAGCAAAAAAGCCATTGAAGACTGAAATTTAAATATCATTCACTGATTTAGCGAACAAAACATTCAAAGTGGTTTTGTGAACCAGATCAACTGATTCATTGAAAAGGTCACTAAGGAGAGCTATGGGAGATGTCAAAATGATGTAATTTATATCTGTTCCTCACTTAAAGCTATCATATGATTTCAGAAGACATGAAATTTAGGGCATGAGTCTCATTTCAGTTTTGTTTCCATTGTCCTTCTAAGCAAATATATTAGTTCCTCTTCATGGATAGCTACAATTTGCACTCTTAAAAACAATAATGGTTCTATGCAGTGCCATTGGTTTAAAAAAATAACCTTTTTTTTTTTTTAACTAGAATTCCTGAGTCATTTGAAATAGCCTTCCAATATTATAAATTTCTAAACAGTCTTTTGATCAATTTAGGGCATCCTTTCTGAATTGTGAAAAAATTGTACTGACTCCAACTTTTCAATGGTAGTGTATTTTAAGAATGTATGGAAAAGTAACACTAGAGAAACAATGTTCACTTGATGGAATGTCCATTTGTATTCAAAGCACTGACATGACCCAGAACAGTCACCGAGGCCACCGCTGAAACAACGTTGCGGTTGGTCTTTGCGTTGTAGGCCACACAGCTATAGTTGCCGCTGTGTTTTTCCTCTAAATTGGGGATGGTGACGATGGCATTCTGAAGCAGCTCTGCCCCATTAAACATCCACCGGAGCTGAGCGGGAGGGTCAGAATCGGCTGAGCATGTGAGTGTTAAGTTAGAGCCTTTCTTAAGGAATGAATCAGTTGGAGTCTTCGTCACGGTAATTTTCTCAGGGCCATCTAGACACACAAGGACAAAAGGCGATGATGAAAAGAAGTGTAAAGTGAAAAAATGTAAAGTGTTTGCTATGTTTCCGGGATTCTTCATCAATTTATTTAAGATTAAAGTCTTAAAACCTCCCATTCCATTTTTTATGAAATGCTATTCTAGTTTTTGACATAAAAGGCTCAATATGAAATAACCAAGAATTAAGTTTTCACTAGAAGAAAAACATCAAACGTGCCATGCTAGTTGTGCAACAGAATTTAACATCCTCCATTTTATCAAGGTACCGCAAATGTTATCTTTAAATGAGGAGGATATATTTGTCGATGTGGATAGTTTATCTTTTGGCCAAATGCTTCCTATTTCAAACCAAACATTTTTTTAAAACATTGATAGCCTAAGATTAAAGAGACTGTTCTGTGTCAGAAAGGCGACTCATTATTGGCCGGCTCCTGCGTTAGCATGAAACACAGAAGTGCTTCTTATCCTTTCAGGTGCTTGTGTATTTATTTATGTGCATGTGTGGGTGTGTTGAAGTACGTACAGCTCACAGTGAGATTGAAGGGAGCGCTCCTCCCTGACTCCAGTGCGTTCTCTGCTATGCAGACGATGGGTCCTCTTAGATCTGTACGGCGAACTTCGGTAATAGTTAGCTCATTGTTAGTAGGTGGGTTCAGTTTTGTATGCGTGTCGTCCGCCACCAAAAGGTCTGAACCATTCAACCACCTGTAAGTGAAGGAGCCTTTGGCAGAGCAGGTCAGAATCACGGTGCTGTTGAACTCTATAGCTTCAGGGAGATTGGACGAAATCTTGACGTCAATTACAGGCTCTGGAGAGAAAAGAAGAAAACCATGGATTGTGTTCATTCAGAAACAACTTTTGCACTTCCTTAGAGTTTCCCCAAGTAATGAAACCTTAAAACAAACTGGGGTTAAGTGGCTTGCTCAAGGCATTACAGTGACATGTCATGACTTGCTTCTTGGGAGATCCAACTGACAGCCTTAAGATAACCAACCCTGAGATGTGACAACATACATTTTACATCTAGACCTCCAACACAGGCCAAAGATCTTGATTTCCAGTCACTGGATGAATGTCTTTAAAGTTATTCAAATTGCAATTATAAGTTTAAAGCAAGTCACAAAAATGACTCATCATCACTATTCACTAGGGTTGATCCAATCATATCATTAATTAAGTTGGCTTGAAAAAGCCAACTTACTGTTATGCTATTTTCTTCTGAGACTAAAATTTCCAACTCTAACTCCTCCTAGAGCTTTAACTCTACATACTCCAAACTCGGCTCAGACCTTCAGACTGTTTTGAAGTTAATTGCTATATCTTTTCTAACTGATCGGACTTACGGTTTTCCTAAAAAAGTCTGTTAAAGCTTGGAAAAATCCCATTGACTTTCATTGACGGAATGTTCAAATGAGCCAAGACTGTTCAAAATCCAACTGTCAAAATTCAAATTTAAACTACGGAAGCCCATTAGACTCAAAAACTCAATTAGACTCAAGTTTCATTCTATGTACTATTTCTAATCCATTGAAACTCATTCAAACTCATAAACTCATCTATCTATCTATCCATCTATCTATCAAACTAAATCTAGCAACACCCTATCAACCACCCCGAGTACCCTAGCAACCGCATAGCAACACCTTAGCGACCACCCCGAGTACCATAGCAACCACATAGCGACCACCCCGAGTACCATAGCAACCACATAGCGACCACCCTGAGTACCTTAGCAACCGCATAGCAACACCCTAGCGACCACCCCAAGTACCTTAGCAACTGCATAGCAACACCCTAGCAACCGCGTAGCAACACCCTAGCAACCACCCAGAATACCTTAGCAACCATCCCGAGTACCCTAGCAACCGCATAGCAACACCCTAGCAACCACACAGAGCACCCTAGTACTCTATCAAAATTACTAAACTAAAACTTTCAAACTGAAAACTTTTAAAACTGCTTCAAACTTTCTGCACCGGCTTTTTCAAGCCAACTTAAAGTTTGTCTTGACAAACTTTTTTATCTATTTTTTTTTGTTATTCATTGCAACATTGTTGGCATGAGTCGACTGCTAGAGTTTAAGTATTCAGTAATGCTTTTAACCAACTTGTGTAGGACTTACGTACAACCCTTCATCCATCTACCAAGACCTTCAACCACTACCCCAGTTTCTCTAATGTTTCTTTAAATACCTAAAGATCACAGCTGATATTCAATACTTACCAAGAACCTCAAGATCAATCTGTCCTGTCAGTTGATCTGCGTTGAGTTTGACTGTAGAGAGAATATATTCCCCTTCATCCTCCTTCATCAGTGGTCCAAGCTGAAGCTCGAATGTCGTCATATTATAGCTGATTCTGCTGGCGTATTTCTCATTGATTTTTTTGGTGTTCGTTGATGGTACGAAAGTGATTATTGGTATAACTTTATCTTTGTTGAAATTCCATGCTATGCTTAAAAAATCCGTTGTCGAGGTGATTGTTGTTTTGAAGGTCACATTTTTACCTGGTTCAATGAGGTGAGGAGAATGGCTTAGTTATGCCACACTGACTTTGATTTGGCTGACATTTTTAAATATTAATAACTATGTTTTTTTGAGAAATAATAAAAACTTTGGCAAACTTAGAAATTACTGATAACATTTTTTTAAGATCTCCAGACAATTACAGCATATAGACGTGTTTCATTTAAAGGTACAATATGTAAAATTTTTGCAGTAAAATATCCAAAAACCACTAGGCTAGTGTTATATATTTTGTCCAGCTGATTACTAACAATATCTCTAATGTTTTCAACTACTTGTAAATCATGAGAAAATTCCCATTCTAAACAGTGACACGGGGCAGAGCAGTCGCCTGTCAATGACGTCAGTTACCTTTGTTACCGCCTTTACTGACGTAGAAACCACATGACAACTGCCGTGGACAAATGCGGAAGTAGTGGAAGTAGCGTCAAGCAAACCACTAGCTTGCTTCAAGCAGTTCCTTATTTACTTCTTGCACGTTTTATGGTGGATTGTGTTACTTATTTATGGAACATAATTACTGTTTACCATCTCCCGCTGGTTCTGTCGACAAGGACAGCTCCCGTAAACTCATGACCGGAAAAGCGGAAGCAGTGCCGGCGACTGTGTCATAATAAAAGTCCCGCTGCTCGTGCGGCGTGTGTTGATCAATCGCTACAGCTCCTCGTTCAGCTCCCGCAACACTCGTTCCTGCTCTGCTTCATACTAAAGTAACGTTAATAATCGCATACACGAACATGAGTTCTTCCAAACTCCAATCCCTATTCTTTTGCACCGTCCGTTGAAATGGAGACCACATGTCCCAAGTTTCCGCTCTAAAACTTGGCGTCATCAAACTACGCCTTTGTTTTGAATAGGCTTCTAGCGACCTCTAGCGGAAAAAAATATCACAAATTGTACCTTTAAAGCCCCGAATGATTTTAAATTCGAAAATGAAAACATATAGACATTATTTATAGAACAGGGGTGTATAATATCTTAGTAGATCCACACACACCGACTCACCTATAATGCCTTTAATTTTGTCGCTCAGAAGCAGACTGTCCTGGGAATAGCATCCTAAAAGAAGAAAAAATTAGGACACAGGCAGGTGAAATAAAGGGTAACCGGTGTAGGCTACTGTTTTAAAGCTATTTAAAATGAGATTTAGATCCACAGTTGTAGTACAATAATGATAATAATAATAATATAAAAAAAGTCTAAATTTGCTACATTACACGTTTGTCTTTAATTTTTTAACTTACCGAGAGCGGCCAAAATGAGCAAAGGAACCCAAAAGTTAGAGAAATCCATATGGAAAGATATGAGTCTGTCGTGGAAAAAATAAACTTAATTATGACGAGGCTGATTTGGAAAAACAAACAAAGTGTCTTTAAAAGGTTTTTATTCTTGCAAGAAGGTCCCTCTGACAAACAGACATAATCTGCAGTACAATGAGACAAATCAGGGAAGTCATCACATACTTATAAACCATGGGGGTGGGTGTTCACTAACAACAAATTACAACATCAGATGTCGTTTAGGACATTCCCATGCATTTATTTAGCTTTATGTGTGTTCTGCATGATCTTAACCATTCTTCTAATTTTGTTAGCTTTTAATGCAAGCAGGCAATGATTTTACTTAGTAAGCTCTATTTAATGACCTATTTAATAAGATCTAACCAGAAAAGTTTTATAATTTTTATTAATTTTTTTTAACACAAAAATGTTGTATAATTTTAATCTATTGTTTTAAACGATGTAGTTGTTTAAAATTAACTTCCGTATGACCCAGCTCTTGCAATAAGATAGCTTTAGCTGCTGACATGGCAATTAAACCAATTTGAGTAATTTTGGAGAACTGAATAGTTTATAATGGATCCATCATGGGTTGTCTTTTCCAGAACTAATAGCATACTTCAGATTTTCATGATTAGCCAAATTTTCTTTTTGTCCTGCAGAACAACTGTTACAACTATTCGAAAATTGTAGCACCTATGGTCGTAACTGGCACAATTATCTGGACTTATTCACCATTAGTTTCGTTTTCATGGACTTTCAGTTTCCTTTCAGTGTTCCTTTGTTTGAGTTTTCCCACCAGTCATCAGTTCTCATTGACACTCATCAGACCAACACTGTACTTACTATGTCAACTATGTAGAAGAATGACAGGAGAGACGAAATTGTTGAATAAAGTTATTTTTGTTTTGTTTTTGCGCACAAAAAGTAATCTTGTCGCTTCATCAAATAAAGGTTTAATCGCTGTGGTCACGTTGACTATTTTAACAATGTCTTTAATGCCTTTCTGGACCTCAAAAGGTGCAATGACGTTGCTGCCGATGTGTGCTTCAGAAACCCTCAGATTTCATCAAAAATATCTTAATTTGTGTTCCGAAGATGAACAAAGGTCTTACAGGTTTGGAGTGACATGAGGGTGAGGAATTAATGACAGAAATTTCATTTTTGGTTGAACTAACACTTTAACTAACACAATTGGACAATTGGGAGATGTTTGCAGAATTTATAACGGATAAATTTGGTTAATGCGGATCTCTAAGTGTTCCATTTCCATGCAGATAGCACCGGGATGGCTGCCTCAACATAAATGAAAGCAACTGGGCTGTGCAACAAGTGAGAGAATGAAACAAAAGAACATGGCTGCAGAGAGAAGAAGAGGCATTGGTTGATGTGCCCCATCTCCCCTGAAAAAGGAAGTTGAAAGTTAATGCAGAAAACATCATGCCATCATGCAAAATTGCTTCCTGCGTGGCTTGACCAAAAGCCAGACTGAGGAGAGGCAGAGAGACAACTGCACCCAGATTCAAACTCAACCATGATACCAGGCCATGATTAACAGAGAAAATCAATCGATTAATCCATTTTATTGATTGGCAATATTAATTGTATTCTGATTATTCACTGGTCCAACAGCAGTTCTCTGTATTCTGTTAAGCTAACACTCTATCTGCTTTCTTTCAATAGACATCAGTCCAGCCGTAAGAAAAAAAAAAAGTGCCACTTTTTTTTGATTTGAGACTTCTGTGACATATTACGATGTGAAGCCAAAACAATAAATCCACACCAATACCATTTTAAAAAACACCAGGATGTGTCATAATCAAATCAAAAGAGAAAATGTAGATTAAAAAAGAAATTATAGACATATTAGTGCAAGTCGTCTTAGACAATCTGCAGCTTCCTAATGTGGGACACTGAAAAGTCTATGATAAAAGGCCAAAATCACCTTGATTCATGTAGAATAGTGCAATTTTCTTAAGTTAGTAATTCTCTTGGTGTAAAGGAGTTTGCAGCTATGTGCTGATCAGGAAATTGTACTCGCATGAGGCCCATATATCTATGGAAGCCCGTTTCCGCCACTAAAAAAAAAAAAAAAAAAAAACGCCAATTAAAAAAAAAAAAAAAAAAAAAAGCCACTAAAAAAAAAAAAAGATGAATTGCGACTTTTTATCTCAGAATTGCGAGTTATAAAGTCAGAATTCTGAGATATAAAGTCGCAATTGCGAGTTATAAAGTCAGAATTCTGAGATATAAAGTCGCAATTGCGAGTTATAAAGTCAGAATTCTGAGATATAAAGTCGCAATTGCGTGATAAAAAGTCAGAATTCTGAGATATAAAGTCGCAATTGCGTGATAAAAAGTCAGAATTCTGAGATATAAAGTCGCAATTGCTTGATAAAAAGTCAGAATTCTGAGATATAAAGTCGCAATTGCGAGTTATAAAGTCAGAATTCTGAGATATAAAGTCGCAATTGCGAGTTATAAAGTCAGAATTCTGAGATATAAAGTCGCAATTGCGTGATAAAAAGTCAGAATTCTGAGATATAAAGTCGCAATTGCGTGATAAAAAGTCAGAATTCTGACTTTTTTTTCTCGCAATTAACTGATGGTCAGTATCTCTGTCTGTAACAGTGCATCCAACGATAGACGTGCTGCCGTGAAGTCTAAAGCTGTTGGATGCATTAAAATGTTCCACTTCAGCTTTGTCTGATTTATTGCGCCTCCGCCACAGCTGATTCTTCTTCTTCTTATGATTATTATGATATTGTTATTATCGTGTAAAATTCATTAGTGTATCCATTCTGTTAAAAACAACTTTTATTGTCCAAATACCTCGACTGTAATTTGCAGAATTGCATGATTCTACCCTTGAATTGCAAAGTTAATGAAACATGATAGGTATTGGTTGTTTTAGTATTAAGCCCACTAGATGGCAGTAAAAGCTGTTTTTTCTCCTTGAAACGCTGTGTACAAGGTTACCGTGGAAACACTATATGCATATTCCTGCGTAATGCATATGTCCGGAGACTAATCTATATGTGTCTCATCCAGTAAATTCAATATTTCTTTATTGGTAAATCGGCGCTAAAAATAATCCTTTATGATGTCCTCTATTTAATGTATAATAATAACAAAGCAGTAATCCTGATGGTCAGTCGCAATGAAAGGAAACGCAAGCAAATTAAGAACTGTGAGAAATAACGTTTCACAGTAGTGAAAAAAAGTCAGAATTCTGAGATATAAAGTCGCAATTGCGAGAAATAAAGTCAGAATTCTGACTTTATATCACGCAATTGCGACTTTATATCTCAGAATTCTGACTTTATAACTCGCAATTGCGACTTTATATCTCAGAATTCTGACTTTATAACTCGCAATTGCGACTTTATATCTCAGAATTCTGACTTTATAACTCGCAATTGCGACTTTATATCTCAGAATTCTGACTTTTTATCAAGCAATTGCGACTTTATATCTCAGAATTCTGACTTTTTATCACGCAATTGCGACTTTATATCTCAGAATTCTGACTTTTTATCAAGCAATTGCGACTTTATATCTCAGAATTCTGACTTTTTATCACGCAATTGCGACTTTATATCTCAGAATTCTGACTTTTTATCACGCAATTGCGACTTTATATCTCAGAATTCTGACTTTATATCACGCAATTGTGACTTCATATCTCAGAATTCTGACTTTTTATCACGCAACTGTGACTTTATATCTCAGAATTCTGACTTTATATCACGCAATTGCGACTTTATATCTCAGAATTCTGACTTTATAACTCGCAATTCTGAGATAAAAAGTCGCAATTAATCTTTTTTTTTTTTTTTTTTTAAGTGGCGTTTTTTTTTTTTTTTAGTGGCGGAAACGGGCTTCCATATATATCAGGGATCGCGAATTCTCCATGACTGAGAAAAAGCTGCGTCATCATCATATTGGCAGAGCCACGGGAATATACGACAAATATTATTAACTTGAAACTGATTAAAGTGTGTTAACATTGCACAAAGTAACCACAAGCAAGGAATAAAGGAAATACTAACTTAAGTAACTTAAATAACTTTGTATCTCTATAATATTTATGGCTTTAAATACAGCTCGAATGCTGAGATTATGAAGGAGATAAACAACTCGATAATTTACATTAAACAATGCTGTAACACAGCAGATAACTAAGAGCACAAATATGTAAACAAACTTACATTTTATCATGAACGCACACATATGAGGTAAACTTTGAAGGTTAAATGTAGGACGATGTGCTGCGTGTTCTGCTGGCTGACTGTTCAGGAAGTTTCCTAGCTCGCCACCTAGTGTCCTTTGCAACATCACCAATAAGCTCGTCACTGATTGGTTAAGTCTCCTTAACATCTGGTTATGGATGGATGAAACATGGATAATTGAACATCATCAGACAAATCGGACAGCATTCTAATATTGCACAAACCCTGTAAATAACCATTTTTTGTCCCACAAACCATGCCCCAACACACATTTTTGACTGACTGAAGTACTCATTAGGCTAATCATACTGTCCCACTTTTCCAAACCACATTTCCCCTAAAGTGGGACACTAAAATTTGATATAAATATATAATTTATACATACTATTTTTTGATGGACAAATATTTCATAAGCACATAAGGTCAAAAAGTAGTTTGTTTAAAATTAATTTATACTCCTTAATATCAAGTTTGTCAACTGGCCTTTAGGTGGTCTTCTTCACACAAGGTGCTTCCTGTTTGATGATTGCTCCACCCTCAAATATGACTAGACATTTGAGAGGTCATGTTATTTTGATCACATGACACCACAACTTTGGCTAACCCATAGTTTCACTGGCATTCATGTATTTATGGGGGACCTACAAACTCTAGACTCTAAGTGTCCCACATTAGGAATTTTATAAAAAAGCAGCGGGAATGTTTTCCAAGGGGAATATACAACACAACATAAATTAGGCTACACTGTAAAATGTTTATGTCAAATTAACAGCAACTCACTGGCAACAATTATCCAGTAGTTGCTGTATTTAATACAACAGTAAAATTACTGCAAAAATAACTACAGTAGTTTTAATCATACTGTAAAATAAAGTACATCATTATGCTGTAATTTATTTTAATTTTTTAATTTTTATTTATTTTAAGTCAACTGTTATATATTCAATAACACAAATTATTGCTTCAGATCAACTTTATTTAGGTTTCATCTTTTACATTTCTGAACTTCAATACAGAAATGTACCAGCATATTAATTTCATCAATTAACAAAATACAGTTAAATTCATACCACTAAAATCACATTAATACATTGTGCCAGTAGAAAATAAATGTTGGAAATATAAAAATAAAGTCTGATGAGTTATAGTACTTAATTAGTAGCAGACAGTATACAACAATAACCAGTGAATACATATCATCTTACATCATAAAACCACATGCCATTTATTGCGACTCTCCCTCCGTCTCACGATGGTTCAGCCCGTCTGCCAGCGCCGCTGCAGGAAAAAATGCTGTCAGCACGGCTTAACTGGGAAATGAGCGCCAGCACCAAAAGTATTTATACCTTGAAGTTGCAAACAGCATTTGTACAAAACAAAAAATGTGATTACATGCGTTTTAAAGTTGACCTACCATTTTCACGAATGCTTTTCGTCTTCACAACGACTCTTCCCGCCTGTCTCATGTTAGTTCAGCCGGTCTCTGCCAGCGCCGCTGCGGGAGGAAAGAGCTACTTAGTGCGGCTTGACAGGGAAATGAGCACCCGCTTCGATGTTCTCACGGATATTTATAAACTAAAACATATTTATACCTTGCAAACAACATTGGTACAAAACAAAAAAGGCGATTACATGCGTTCTAAAACTGACCTACCAATTTCAGGTAGTAGGCTTTTTGTCTTCCCGCCTGTCTCACGATGGTCCAGCCGGTCTGCCAGCACCGCTGCGGGAGTAAAATTCTAGTTAGTGCCGCTTACATGGGAAATGCGCACCCGGTCCGATGTTCATACATTAACTCAAACGTATTTATACTTTGCAAATAACATTTGTTTAAAACAGATAAGACAATTACATGTGTTTTAAAGTATAGTATATACCCACCTACTAATTTCACGTAGGCTACTCCGTCCTCGGAATTTAATCTTCACCACGCTGCAGAAGGAAAATGCCAGAAAATGAACGCTTACTCATGTATTTTTATGGAAATGTATTAACTAAAACGTAGCTTTATATCTAACATCAGAATAAAACATAGAGTGAAAAAAGAGAAAAGTTAACCTACCATACTGTTGTGGGCTTTCATCATGATGAGTCTGTCATGCATGAGGATGTGGGTTGTTTTTCGCGGTCATTTAGTAGCCTACAGTATACAGTAGGCTAATATTTTCCCAGAATGCATTGAAAATCTACAGTAACATACTGTACACAGCTTATACAGTTGGAAACTGTTACGAATACAGTAACAAGATGTGAAAACAACAAAATCTACAGTAATATGCTGTACTCAGATTCTACAGTAGGGAACTGTTGAGAACACAGTATAATACTGTGAAAACAACAGAAATCGTTTACAGTGTAATTAATAAAACTACACATCTTTTTAATTTTGTTCTGAATTATGAACCAAAGAGCAATATTAACATCTTTACCAACACTAATATCACTTTTGGACAGTGTTGGGGAACGTTACTTTTAAAAGTAATGCATTACAGTTTTGCGTTACTCCTTTAAAAAAAAAAGTAACTAATTGCGCTACTTAGTTACTTTTTATGAAAAGTAATGCTTTACATTTCTTGTTTGTTTTTTCATATACATAAATAATTTCATATATATATATAAAAAAGTTCTATTTTTTTGCAAATGTTAAGGCCCCTTCACACCAAAAGTGAAATGAATAAGCCTCAGGCTGAAGGAAATGCATATTTACGCCTGTATACAGTGGAAGAATAGGATACAGGAGAAAATAGATCAACACTCTTATTTCTAAATCTAATCTAATGAATATGATCAGTGTAACGTGCTGGTTGTAGTCATAACACACGAAGATGATAACACTTTACACACTTTACGTCTTTACTTGATAATCCATCAGGAGAAGACCGAGTCCAGGCAGGAACGGAACAGAACACAAGTAAATACGAGACCCAACACTGAACTAAGGAAAAACAGGAACTTATATACACACACACTGATGATTAACTCAAATGACAGACAGCTGTGATGATTAGTGCAGTGTCCATGGTGACTGATTGTGGTGGGAAAACAGAACAAAGGAGCATATGTGACAGAATGAAAACCAAAAACAAACAGAACATGAAGGTGACGTAACAGTACTCCCCCCTCCCGGTAGGCGCGTCCTCGCGCCGTGAAGTAACATTAAGGAGGGAGGGCCGAGGGGGTTCTGGAGGTGGCTGAAGTGGTGGTAAAACGTCCAGGGTAGTGCAGCAGGTGGAGTTAGCCAAGGTGGAGCCTTGAACAGAGGAAAATGTAGACATGTGACAGAATGAAAACCAAAACAAACAGAACATGACAAGATGTTTTTACATTAACTCATCAAAAGAAATTAAAGGATTAGTTCACTTTAAAATGAAAATTACCCCAAGCTTTACTCACCCTCAAGCCATCCAAGTTGGCTGCACATGATAATAGTAATAATAAAACATAAATTATACACATAATGCTCATTCTTTGAGTTTTCTGAGCTTGTAAAAACAAAATTCCAAGGAGGACATGAATGCACTATGGTCCTAACCTTATGATAATGCCTGAACAAAAATGGCCTAACTGCACAAAAAAAAAAAAAAAAAAAAATCTTTAAACAATCAAACATACTTCTTTACATACTGATGCACATGCATATATTTTTTATACAAAGTTATTTATATAACTTAAACATGTTAAAGAGTGATCTTACCAAATGGTGGCAATGTGTCCCATGGCTTTGCTTTCCTGAAAGTACTGCTCCACCCCCAAACAAAAAGCCACACCAACTTCTAACAACCCCTTATTTCACTGAACAGACATGTCAGGTGATATTATATATATTAAAAAAATTAAAGGGGCGGTCTGAGGTCCAAAAAAGTCGAACACCATGCCATAGATAGAGGGTTAAACTAATTAAACATTGAATTAAACAAAATATCTATATAAATAGCCTAATTATGGCTGTTCTCCAGTACAAAGCTAAATTTTGGCTGTTATATTAACACTGAAGTTGAAATTATATATATATATATATATATATATATATATATATATATATATATATATATATATACATATACATATATACACACATATAAAAAGACATATCAAACGCGGGGAAGAGGATAATCTGGCTTCTACTGACTCCTAGTGTCAAAATGAAAAATTTCTTGCACATGGGTGTAGCACTAAAGGAACAGTAGGCAATATAAGGAATAGAGTTAGTAATTGATATTAGGGATCTGACTTCAATATCATTAAGGGAGTTGTTAAAGAGAATGGTTTTTGTAATCAAAAAGCAGTACTTTTCTGTTTTCCTCCATCGAATGCAACAATCTCTTGTCAATGTCAATTAATGTAATTGTATTATAATTGTAATACATTAATGTATTTATATTCTCTCTTACTTGGCATCATGAGAGAAAGTATTTTACACTACTTGCAGCTCTTTACCTCCATTGACTTCCATAGTATGGAGGGGAAAAAAAATACTGTGGAAGTCAATGGGGCCCATCAACTGTTTGGTTACCGACATTCTTCAAAATATCTTCTTTTGTGTTCAGCAGAAAAAAGAAACTCATACATGTTTCGAATGATCAGAATTTTCATTTTGGGGTAAACTATCCTTTTAAACAACAACAACAACAAAATATTTTCTTAGTTTTTGTTTAGGAACATTTGAGGGTTCATCTGTGAATTCTATATTGTGTCTGCCCACCTGCAAGAACACCTTACAGAGACAGATGCCTGTGAAATACATGACCATCTATGAACGTTTACAAGTGTTCATACTTCTTACAACGATCCCCTGGAGAGCTGAATGACAGTGGAACAACACTGCTGGCAGTTCACTAAAAACAATTACCTTAAGATAACACATTTTTCCTACCACTTTCTGATTTATGTCTACCCCCAGCTAATAGCTGCCCAAGGGTGTTGCATATGGGAACCGAGCGAATCGACTTGCCGTCACATGTTTTCTTATCTAGTACAGGGCCCCAAATTAGACATATTTTACCCTCCAGGAAAAAAAAAAAAAAGAAAATTCAGGTTAATACACATTTTGAAACGTGTTACTGCTGAAAGCTGTCAAAAATTCTTGGCCAGCTGAAAGTTGTCTATATTATATTATATATTTTTACAAAACATAGATATAGTTTGAAGAGCTACTGTCAGATGTGCCGATTAAGGGATAGTAAGGGATAATGCAATGCCATAATTTTGGGACAATTTATGGAAAATTATTTGTCCAGCTCTCAAGAATTGTCATTTTGACTTTGATTTTTATTCAGGATCATTATTCAGATTTACCATTTCTTTTATTTTTTGATTAATCAGGATTCTTCACATCTACCTCTTCAGTTTCTGACACATCTAAGATTCTAGGACTAAGAAATAAACAAAACAAAAAGAAAATCATGATAGTACCTTCTGTCAGAAGTAGAATATCATAATACCATCAAATAACATTGTCAATTTTTCACCACTTCCACAAGATACATCAGGGACATCATGCATCTATTTCATTGGAGGGGTGACAGGAAACAAGATACAACATGACCAAATGGGAGAAAAACTTTAAAGCTGCAATATGTAGATTTTCACAGTTAGATGTCACCTATTCAAAACAAAGAGTTTGAGCGCGAATACTTGGGAAATGTCATCTTCAACTCACAGTCGGTGGAAAGGAATCGGGTTGGGACTCGGCAGAAATCATGCTCATGGATGCGATTATTAACGTCACTGTAGTATGAAGCAGAGCAGGGCAGAGTGGTCTGCAAGCAGAAATGAGGCCACATTACTGTTAGTAAAAATAAAGCTGCATTTTATTATGCTATGGTATGGTATGGTATGGCATGGTAAATCATGCATGGTACTCTCGGAAAATTAGGAGAACTAGATTTAAACAATAAGACTAAACGTGTTGAGCTATATAACAATAATCTGTCTATAAATGTAACAAACTGTTGTTCCCTTGTCTAATAAAACATGTAATATTTTAAAGTGTCTTTGGTGTTTCCATGGTTTCTACAAAATAAAACCGGAAACCGAGGATAACGCGGATGTGACGCCATTTACAGGTGACTCCCGGACATGTCCCGTACCCTGGGTAAAATCATGATTTTCTCACGATTTACAAATAGTTGGAAACATTTTGATATTGTAAGTACTCAACTGAACAAAATATATTACACTGGCCTAGTGGTTTTTGGATATTTTACTGCAAAAATGTTACATATTGTGCCTTTAACTACTTATTTTAATTCAAATTTAAGCAAATGTAAGATTTCCAGTAGCTAGAAAATGTTAGGTCTATTGTTTAATTTTGTAATAATAATTTTAAAAAATCAGCTATAATTGGCCGCCAATTAATTTTTCTATCCCATGGGAAAAATGCAACAACATTTACAGTGGGCTCCACAAATACTGACACCCTAGTAAATACGAACAAAACTGACAATTTGTTTTTGCAATTTCTCCATTTAGACTTTCATCGAAATATTCACAAAATCTAACCTTTAATTAAAGTCAAACAGTTGAAAGAAAAAATTCTTATAATAAAACAAATATTTAAATTTTAAATATTAATTTTAAAGTCAGAGCATTTTAGACAAACACCTTTTTACATAAAAAAATACATTTTAATTTGTTTGAAAGTTTCATTTAAAATCCACTCGACAAAAATGTTAAGGATCACATCAGGAGCACAACACGTCTGTGGTTAAAATCATGATTACAGCATCTCTATATATATACTGTTTTGTCACTTCATTTTTAAAAATAGACTCTCATTTTGTTCTTTTCTGTATTTTCCTCTAAGCCAGCCTGTGCTTCTATGTTTTCTCATTTTGCCTCAGACACCCAAAACATCACATAGGAACACTCTGTATTAGCCTGAGAACATCTCAATGAATGCATCATCAGTGGGGTAATGCTTCTGCCAACCACTGGAAGGCAGTTTTGTACAGTTATTTCAACCACTTTCTCTCTGTCGCATATAAAAGCACAAAATCAGGACATCTGCTCTGTTTAGTCATCTTATCATATCCCCTTGGCTGCCCTTATGTAATTCATGAGCAAATGTCAAGTATTCTTAAGAATATGTGTGGAAATGCTTTAATATCGTCTTTCCTGGACATCTGAAAATGTGTTGAACAGGTCGGTGACACCTGGCTAGTGCATATATTTGGTTAAATAAAGTTTAAAGTGTGAAGTATAGTGTGACTCACCTGTGCTTGTCCTTCTTAGAATGCAAACATTTAATTGTTGAGCATACGGATACATTCGATTATGTAGGTACATGCACTGAGATGCAACAACAATTGTGCCCAAACCCGGCGTGACAAGTAATTTGCCAACCCACAGTGAAAGTGAAAATGCTGCACGGCATGAAACAAACATGGGCAATCAAAACATGTCTGATGTTCAAGCTGCGTTCATGTCCTGTAAAAAAGAAGCTCACTAGCGACTAACTGATGGTGCGTGAGCTGTCATGAATGTAGAAAGAGAAATAACGTTAAACGTCTTGTATGAACCCTCCAAAAAATGTATAGGAACTATTAAAACATCTACTATAATAACTCAATTATGAAGTAGTTGATGTTTATATCTTGTTTAGTTACAAAGAATTCAATGTTGCGGAGAAAAATTGTGTGGAGTGAGCAGATCATTTGTGTGTGTGACGGATGGAATTTCCGCCGGTGTTTTGACTACTTTACACATTTTATAAGCTCTTCACGAGTTTCCAGCTGGCCAAAATACCATCACATGCAGGCTATGCCCCGCTACGCACACACAACGAGCGCATTTACCTCAGAAAACAGCACTGTTTTGGATGTTCGGTAAGTTCCGTCTCAAAATAGGCAACACGTCATAAAATCCGACGAAACACGTTGTGAATGTATCCCTATGCCTTAAGGTTCGGTATCTTTTGGTTCGGTGATAAAATTGCCAATCTGAACGCTAACCGGACCAGGACTAAATGTTTTTTTTTTTTCTTCTTTGGTCCGGACCAAATGAACCAAACGAACCGAACTACAAGTGTGAACGCACCCTAAAGTGCCACAAAACTGTATTTATTATTCGAATTTCTTTAATAACTAACGTAGGCTACACAGTTTGAAAGCTGGGACTTTAATATCATAAGTAACCTGCTCTGTCTTGTCTGTCGACATGTTGTCAGTATCCTCTTTGCTCCGCGATGTATTTTTCACTCTGCGTGGCGTGACAGCGCCATGGCTTGTTGGACAAAGCAACAGTAACTAAGGGGGGCGGCCTTGGCACTTAAAAAAGTGGCCGACAAAATGTCCTGTCGTTTATCGAATGTTCGTGGTTGCAGGTTAGTACGAAAAAAACAATTTTGATTTATAGTTTATCGCAGAATTGTCACGTCACACAGTGTGAGGATTTAACGTATTCGAAACAGATTATGTATGATAAATAATATAAGTTAGTGAGAATGATTTTTTGTTAAAAAAACGATCAAACCGCTTCAGAATTTTTAACCTAATAGAAACAACCATCAAGTGCAAAAGTCACAGTTTGAATCACTCTGATTTATTCCAAACATGTGTCTATATATTTAACGAAAGAGGGTAACAGCCCTCCTACATAACCCCACAGTTTTATTGGAATATTAATAACAATACAATCTGAATCGTTTGCTTAATCGTGGGTGTGATTCTTCAAGCACTGGTATAGAAATCTTTGAAAATTAATGAGAAAAAAAATCAGCTTTGAATTAAAAAATGACTATCATATTTTCGTCTCTCTTTGACACAAACACCCACACACACACACACACACACACACACACACACACACTCACTCACACATACAATCATAAAGCACCAACATACAAATGTTATAATGCTGCAGATTCTAAACAGGGCTGCTATGTTTACACTTTGGATATAAATGGATATTGGCATCTCACAAGCACCCAGACAGCAACTTCTAGTGCACTTCAAAAAACCATTCATGATAGAGGCTCATTTAGTTCTGTAATGAAAAACATCATTAATTGTCCTCTCACATAATCAGATAAATGCCCCTTCAGGTTCATAAAGGGTTTTCTGTCTTGTCTTGTTGTTGTTGTCCTTGTTCCAGGGATGAGAAATATTTCTCTGTGTACTTACGATTTGCAAATATCGATGGAGAGCTTGTTAAAATCAACATGAAATCAAAACTGATCCTATTTAGTTTCCTAACACACATTCTTGGTCTTATTGTGAACGATTCACCAGTGCACGTTATTCTAAAGGGAAAAAAAAATTGCTTGAATATTATAACTTTTAATAAAAATGTAACTTTTCTCATTTCTGAAATGACTTTCCCGTTCGGCTGACAGCATCTGTGCGGGCTATTAGTTAATGTTAACCAATAGCCAAACTGGCATTATTGTAGACTACCGTACTAGGTACAATAACGCAGCATTTCTAAAGTCTTGCCATTAGTTAACGCAGCAATTTAATGCCAGTTTACGTTACAATAAAAGTTGTGGCAAAAATAGTAAATAACTCTAGATTTGAAAAGGCAATGTTACCACTGGGATTTGCTGAGATTCCACTGACATTCAGGTCTGACACGCTCACTTAGCGTGATCCTATCAATTCCTGATGCATAAAATCAAGTCCCGCCCTTCATTTTCATTCTTGAATATCCTGTTTTACCTGGAAATGCATTACATTATGGAAGTAAACTGTTTTTATTTAATACCGTTTCATGTTGATTTTAACCTTTAACAGCTGGTGTTTTAATTAAATAAGACAGAAGATGAGAGACTGAAACCAGGTGAGTAATCTTAGAGGTTGAAGAACAGAAAATCCAATTCCCGACCCATCAAAACTTACAAAAATCCATATACTTTGTCCTCAGAGAAATTAACAAGAGGGAAAAAACAGGATATCCTAGTTTTAAAAAACAGGATCAAAAGAATGAAACCAAAGAAAACAGCTAGAAAGGAAAACAATGAAGTGAAATTCGGGAAACTGAACTGTAACCCTTCCCCCATATTTAAAGAAAGAAAAAAAATGAATTCGCACCAAAGTCATTTCAGTTCAACGTGCACACATTTTAGGTTCAGACTCCATCGTCCTCTCACAGAAGTGTAGTCCCCCATTGCAAATCATGGAGAAGATCTGTACTTCTATGCAAAACTGATAGTCGTCTTTATAGTTTCCCTCCATGTTTCCCTTTATGACATGTTGCATAGCATACTTTCTTGGGATATGCATTACATAGTCTCAACAGTATGCCAAACCTCACTGGCTCTCTGTGTGCCACTGAATGACGTGGTGTTAAACCAGACACTTGGACAGGAAGCGGATGGCTGAATCATCTTTCTCTCACTCAGCGTCCATTAATGTAATTTTGCATCCAAAAATGGCCTTTATTTGCAGTATCCCAGAGGTCACTTTGACTGGAGGTGTGGGTAGAGTCATTCCATCTGTCCTCCAGCAATCATTTACATTAATTATTGTCCAGACAAAAGCCGGTCTCAGTCCTGCTTGCAGAGGAGATCAGTAGAAGGAGTTTTAGTGGGTGGCACTGGTCTCGGAGGGGGTGCAGGTTTGGCTCTGCGTGGGCTGCCTGAGCTCCCACCCTCGCTGTCGGTGTTTGTATTGGAGGCAGAGAGGGGTGGCGGCGGCGGCAAACGTGGGAGAGATGATGTGGCGGAGGCCAGTGGCGAGATGCGTGAACAAGAGGACGTGGAGCGAAGGCTCTGGATCCGCCGGCACTCCTGGCACACCCGCACATGCGTGCAGCCGCGGGGCGCCGCTGTGGGGACCAGAGCGGGTGTGCTGCTTGGGACATTGGCACTGAGAGGGTCCTCCAGCAGTCGCTGAGGGCCCGGGCCCATTTCCGCAGCGCCCCCACCAGGTCCTGGTCCTGGTCCTGCTGCGGCACCGGTTAACGGCCCCGTCCCACTGTAGAGTTTGCCGTTGCTAAGACGCATCTCCCGCACAAGCCGTATGGGCCGGGGAGCGCCTAAAGGGAGACGGGCTGGGTGCCGAAGGACGCCCTGTGACGAGAGGGGTCGGCGGCGCCGCAATCGAGAGTTCTTTTTACAGGAGATAACGTTCCTGAATTCAGTCATCATTTCCTGACATACTGACACCTTAGTGAGGAGGAAGAGAGAGTGGAAAGAGAGTCAGGAGGGAAATATATAAATAGAAAGGACCAAATGAAATGATGGCACTGGAGTAAAATGAAAACAGAACATTATTTTCTCATTTACCTAAAGTGGGCATCACTATCACTACATACATTGAGATACATACATTGAGAGTTAGGGCAGTGCTTTTCAACCTTTTTGATTCCAAGGACCCCACTGTCCACAACATTATTTGAAGGCCCCATTATTTTAATGGCTGTTTTATCTTATTTTAAAGCTGCAGTTTGTAAGTTTTCCCTCTTTGTCGCCATCTCTGTTCAAAACCTGCAATTGCAGTTATTTGCGGAATTATCATCTTTACATGGGTTGTGCATCGGCACGGCTCCTCAGAATGGATGAATCTAATGCTTTGAGGAGAATGTGTGGCTGTTAGTCACCACACCAGTGGATACTGTACACATACTTCGGAATCACAGATTGTAGTTAGGGCTGGGCGATATATCGCATGTGATTGTCACACGCATTTCGTCAGTTAAGCCGGTTCCCTGATTGCCGCTAAAACGCCATCACCTGCTTTCAAATGGAGCGGCATTTAATAGACAGAGCCGTAGATCACTGATAAGCCACGCAATATCGCATTCATTATCGAAGGCGATACATCTGCGATAATGAACGCGATATTGCGTGGCTTATCAGTGATCTACGGCTCTGTCTATTAAATGCCGCTCCATTTGAAAGCAGGTGATGGCGATTTAGCGGCAATCAGGGAACCGGCTTTACTGACAAAATGCGCGTGACAATCGCATGCGATATATCGCCCAGCCCTAATTGTAGTCTTGGAAATACGACCAAAATAAGAATTTTCACTGGAAAATGTCACCTGAACAATAAGTAACAAATCTGCCAGAAAAAAAGCATTACAATAAATCCCGCTACCAATGGTGATCAAATCTAACGATCGCTTAGCTCATATCACATCAAACCGTCCAAGTTATTATTATTGTTATACTTTGCTCTCAAATTGTTAATATTAATAACATCAGCATTGCGTGACTATGTTTATTTAGTGTGTATTAGCGTTACCTGTAGATTTCAGTTTCTGTACAGTCTAATCTCTAATTATCCATTTGTTATACAATACAATCCACCATCAAAATGATGAGTTTAATTATTCCAGTTGCCGTGTGAAAAGGCTGTAAATGATGCGCCACCTGTAGCATCCTCACATGATATAGCCTACTAGCTGAGACTCATTCTTTATGTGAACAGACATGACGCAATGACGCAAAGATGAACGGCTGCATGCTCAAATTTACCACAGAAACCTATACAATTAGAAAACATTATTACAAGCTTACCGCTGTGAATCAGGCTAAGGTAAGGAAATAGTTTTAAACAGTGGCTGGTTATGTACTTGCCAAAATAATAATTTTTAACCAAAAAAAGTTACGGACTGCAGCTTTAAATCATTTCAAGTAATCTTGAGGGCCCTTAGGAAGTTTGCTGAGGCCTCATAGTGGGCCTTGGCCTCCTGGTTGAGAACCACTGAGTTAGGGGTTTCTCTGGTGGACTAATAAACAGGTGTAAAAATGCATTTGGAAGATGATTTTATCGAAAGCGACTTACAATGCATTCAAAATATATTTGATTTCAGTAAATGTGCTCACAGGGAAATCTAACCTATGACCTTCGCGTTACTAATGACATGTTCTGCCACCTGAACTACATAAATTACCTATATTGAATAATGTATGCAAAATAAAACTTTCAGAACAAGAGCAACCATGTTTTACTTTCCCATTTATCTAAAATAAAATGAATATAATATGTTTTGTTTTCAAATATTGTGAAACTCAAAGACTGTGATACACTATTATGGTAAGTGTTGCATGGGCATGCATTTTCTTTCAGTTTTAAAAATATTTAATTTTCCATTAAATTAAATTAACATGCTATAAAATGGTCTACAGTAGCATTCATTCATACTCTAAGCAGCTTAATACTTTAAGTAAATTCACATACATGATTCCGGCAGATGTTTTTATCCAAAGCAACTTGCACACACTGCATTCACGGTACATATTTTACAGAGGCATTCCTGGAAATCGAACTAAGGACCTTGTTTTTGCTATCACTATGCTCACTGTTTGAGCTGCAGAAATATGTACGATAAATTGAAAGCTATACAACAGTTACATCATAAACACAGACGGCGTGACTGGTTGGCATTGTGACCTACTCGTGCATGTCTGTGGTTTCGGGCGGGGCAGTACCCAGTACGGGAGTGAGGGCGTACCTCATCTGTCTCGGCTGACCGGCGCGTGGACCACACAAACTCCATAATGGCTACAAAAACAGCTATTATGAGCCCACATATCAGAACCACGAATATCCCGCCGATATTCTCCATACCTAGACCTGAAGGGAAAACATGGCAATGTGAGTAACACAGAGAACCGTCCTTCAACAAACACACTGTGGATCTGATTAGAGATCTGCATTCCTACAGGATTCCAGAGGGATCCTATTAAACTACATTTCTGAGATGTAGGTGGGTGTGGGTGGTATTCCTAAGAGTTATCAGCGGAAAGAATGAAGTCTGGTTCTGAACTGATTGGTTTTGATGAATTGGTTAAAAAAAGCACAATGCAGTGGTGCTTTTACACCACCATGAATAAGTTTCATTTGAGCAAGTAACATCTGTATTCTGTATTTTGAGATATGTTTTTTATGATATTAGGAAGAATAAACAGCGTTGTGACACTAAGGGGAAAAAAAATCTAATCTGGGATGGAGCCTAAAATGAGTCAGGAGCCACTGGGAGTATAAGAGGTAAGAGAAATATCTTCTTACCGTCTATTAATTCTACGTTAATAATAAAAAAAAAAAATCAGTTTCATTTTGGTTTGATTTTGTACGATGATCAATTTTTGTTCTCTGTTGGGTCACTATTAAAATTTGGATCTTGAAGCAAAAACAGTTTAGAACAGGAACTTCTGGCCATCTTTCAACCAGAAATCAGGTTGTTTAGTTGCCAGTGATGCAGAGCATTAATTCATTTATAGAAAAACACCAACTAACAAATTTTGTGTGTGTGCAAGAATAAGAGGAAACCCAGAATAATCCTTGGTTTAGAAGTACCGAATTGCAAAAACATTCATATTATTTTGAAGCTCTATTATTTGACATTTTCTTACAGACCTGTAAATAACCCTGAGAGACTGTAAATGTCACTATCTGGTAAAAAAAAGCTTTGCAAACCACACTAGAGAAATTACACTCATAGGCACACATGCGTGTACATGTCTGCGTACCAAATAGCTACCATTTTCCCTCCATTCCCCTGGGTCAGTGTGAGTCTACAACACACAGAATGCAAATATCACCAGACCACATAAATAAACACTCACAGTATTGGCAGAACTGTGGAGCATCTGTCATTTGAAACAGTTGGATGTACTCCATCCTATATGCAATAATACATCAATATAAAGAACGACAGGAAATCAAATATCCACTGCAAATATTTGTGTGATTTGAGTGAAAGTATTTTTTTTTTTTTTTTTTTTTTTAGATTTAACAAAAATAGATGATTGTTGAATAGCAAAATATATACTTGGGTAGGCTAGGTAAGGCCTACACCTACATTCAGGATTACCACCCTTTTATGACCAATGAATTTCCAAGATTTAAATCAATGTTTATGTTTATAAAAATAATTTTTATTGATAATGCACTTACAAAAAGTAATTTATACACAAATAAATAGTTAAAGCTGCTGTCCGTAAGATTTGCCTCTTAGTCGCCATCTCTGTTTGAAACCTGCAATTGCAGTTATATGCGGAATTATTATCTGTACGTGCGTTGTGCATCGGCACAGCTCCTCAGCGCGGATAAATCTAATGTTTGCTGTCAGTCACCATGCCGGTGTGGATACTGTACTTCAGAATCACAGATTGTAGTCTTGAAGTATGACCAAAATAGGAATTTTCACTGGAAAATGTCATCTGAACAAGTAACATGACACTTTTGTTCTGACCAACTGAGGGGAAAAAGCATTAGCCTACAATAAATCGAGCTGCCAATGGTGATTAAATCTAACTCATATCGCATCACTCATATTGCAAATTATTATTGTCGTTATACTTTGATCTCAAATTGTTAATGTTAACAACATCAGCATTGCTTGACTATGTGTATCAGCGTTACCTGTAGATTTCAATTTCTGTAGCCACTCCGCAGTCCGAAGTCTTTTGCTTTTTGACCACGGATGAATCTCCAGTTGTCACTGATGATTGTCATTTCAGTTGCTGTGAGAAAAGGCTATAAATGATCCACTATCAGCAGCATCCTATATGCAGGGACTGCTTCCTTCTGTTTACAGACGTGAGCTAATGACGCAAAGACGAACTGCTGCATGCTCGAATTTCCCCGCGGAAATTCCACCAGTATAATTTTATTATAAAACATTATTACAAGCTTACTGTTGTGAATCGGGCTAAGGTAAGGAGATAGTTTTGAACACTGGCTGGTTATGTACTTAATCAAAAATTGATTTTGGATCATTTTTAACCAAAAAAAAAATTACGGACTGCAGCTTGAAAATGAGAAAAAAATTATATTGACTTTATATAGAGAAATTTCCATGACCTTTTAAGATTTTATTAATTTCCATGAGTCTCAGGCCTGGAAAAGGACCTGACAGGACAGGACTATCTGTGTATTCGTATTAAGGTTGCCAGGTCTGCACAACAAAAGTAACCCAACGGCCTGTCAAAAGTAGCCCAAAAATAGCAAAATGCGATTTTCTTCATCGGGCGGCTGATTTGGGTGTTGTTTTAAGGGCGTCCGAAATTGTTCGTACGTTGGTGGAAATCAACCCGTGAAAAAAAAAAAAGTCAGCGGTAAAACCGTGGACTTGGCAACACTGATTCATATATCTATCCCTAATCAAAAAATACATTGGTATTCTGATATAACATATGATATTATATAATCTCTTTTAAATATCTTTTCCTTGCATTCATCAGGTTCTAGTATTCTAAAATTGTAGGTTAAAAGGAAAAAAAAAAATAGGATAAAACAAATAGGATACATTTTTGTCCCTGTGAGAATAGCAAAACTTGCTCACACAAATACACACTTGCATACTTGAGATTATAAACATCCAGGGTCGTACCAGAACCCACATATTAAACCAGTACTGTCGGAATTAAGATGTACAGTAACAGAACAGAACATTTTGGTGTGTTGCTAATGAGTATAATAACAGTGTTTCACTCACCTTTGGCTCGATGGTCTTCTTCTTTAGGACACTTCCCCCCCTCCCACCATCGACGCTTTAGGATTTCTAATCTGTTATTCTCTTGCAGCTGGAGCACACCTAACGTGATCTCATCTCTGAATGGTGAACCTGAGAGAGAGACAGAGAATGAAATTAGCTAGTTAAGCTGGCTCCCAGGGTTACCAGCTGACAAGTGTCCAAAACCATCTACTGTAAAACTTTGGCAAGGCTGAGAAATTAGATAACTACCTTAACATAAGAGTTACAGAAGTGAAGTCAGGCTAAGGCTAGCAATGCTACAGGTAGGTTAAAATTAGCAATGCTTCACAGTAAACAGATTTTGGCCTTTTAGACACTTCTACTGACAGGGACAGTGATAGGAAATGACCCAAACTAGTGTTGCCCTCATTAGCACTAGGGTTCAACGTGCCAAAACACATATGCTAACAGATAAGACATGACTCTGAATGTCTTAAGTTAACTGATGTTGTGCAAATGAGTTAAATTAGCCAGCATGTCAGAATGAAAATTAATATTATGATAGGTTAATTCTAAATTATTGGTCTTGTTAGAATAACATCATCCCTCATTAGACATTACTGTATCACAGCTAATCATATCCCGCTCATAACAATGTGACGTGAAAGGATGTGTTCATCAAATTAATAGATGTTAATTTAAATTAGACACTGCAGATATGCACTGGAATGGATCAGCTGTCACTGAATGTTACTTTATTATTCATTCAAAGGCTGTGAAAGTGAAGTATCTTACAGGTGCATGTTTTTACACCTCAGTATAAGCACAATTTTATGTGTCAATATCACTTATATAAAGCCCTGTATTTAACGTTACCATTTTTTTTCTCATGTCATGTAGACTAAGACATTTTTTTGTAACAACCCAGGAAAAACATGCCTGTGGCCCCATTTCTGCAAAATGATAATACGTTGCTTCTTTCACGTTTCGTAATACTTTTTCAAAGTGAAATGTCAAGTGAGTGGGCCTGAAAGCACATTCAGTTTTATCATAAACAGATAAATGTGAATCTGGCAACATTTTAATATGTGGGTTGTTGTATGTATTTCTGCAGTTCGGAAATGAAATAGCCTATGAGTGGCGCTAAAAGGTTAATGTATTAATTGTATTTTAAAATGAATGTACCACCTACTAAACCCTTAAACCTAACCAATAGCAAAAAGCATAGCATTCGCTGAAGCAAACACAGTAAATTATATCTACACGCTGTGCATAATTATTACGCAAGTTGATTTTCTGATCAAATTTTTTTTTCCAAACACATTTTACCAATTCCAAACCATGTCAATCTTAATAACTACTATTAATTTTGTATTTATCATTTATAAGTGATATAAAAAGAGATTTAACTCAGACTGAAAAGTAAAAAAGGATTAAATGCTCATGAAAAGGATGCAATACTGGAAATTGCAAAGTTAAGGCATTACCAATGGATGCTCCACCACAAATGCTCATTGGGTCAGACAAAAACAGGTAGAGAAGAGTGCAAAAGAATTAAGATTAATAATTAAGTGTGAAACCAACAGGAACCCTCTAGTCTCCAGCGCCACCATTTTTCAGAACTGCAACCTACCTGGAGTCTCCAGAAGAGCAAAGTTTCAGGATCTCTGAGACTTAGGTTAGCTAAAGAATCCTAAAAAAATACATGAATACTGTTTTATATAGGCTTTATAGACAGACAGATTGAGAGTGACTCTTGAAGGACCAGCACCACATCCTCTTGTACCATTGTTTGAAGAATTTATCTTCCAAAATCTGGCAGTAAGTTTTGGGAGTTAATTTTTAGTCCATCTCATACCCTGAAGCCTTCTTGCAGAGATGAACTAAAAATTAACTCCCAAAACTTATTCATATTTTACAACACTTCAGCTTGTGATTCTTATTTAGTGGGGGTCAATTTTTAGAATTATTTACCTAAATAAAGTGTAATTTTAACTAACATGAATTAAGTGAATATATTCGAAAATAATATCAATAAATGTTGCAAAAATTGTTGTTCTTTGTTAGTTTATGTATTAACTAGTATTAACAAATTGAACCCGTAAGGTGTTATAAAAGGAAGAAAAATAATCAACTAGTGACTCAAAAGGTAATTTCACGTTTTACAGTCTAAGGGCCGGGACACACCAAGCAGATGGGTGGCTGTCGGCCAGTGATGCTCAGTGAGCATCGGTCGGGCTAGTTTTTGCAGTGTGTTCTACACGTCGGCTTCAATTGGACCTCCGTTGGCTTTAGTCTGGACGACTGAGCATGTTGAATTGCGTCGGGAAAAGAGATCATTCTGATTGGCTGCTCAGCCTTGTAAACCAGCGCACAAGAAAAATGAAATTTATAAAAGCTTAGAAATGTACCTACATCTTTATCTTTTCAGAGCATTCCAGTGCGCAAATAACAGCATGGCTGTACGTAGCTTAATTAATATAAGTGAAGACAAACTGAACAGCATGATTCATATTCAAAATGGTAAGCGAACGCTGCTTTGTTTACAGTTTGTATATTCGCATTCCCAGTTCACGTTCTCTTTTTTGAATGACGAATACAGACTATTGTCATCTGCTGTTGTGCTAACAGTTATTATCATGCAGGCACAGTAGCCGTAGGCTGTAGTTTTTACGGTGTGTTCAAGTGCAACGTTTTTGTCCAAACAAAGTCGACGTGAGCCTACAACACCGTTCCACGGTTCTTTGACATTGGTTTGGTGTGTATCAGCCTTAACCCAGTCTAAGGATGCTGTTTTGACATCATCTACACTCCAGGTTGCTATGGAAGCAGATGGGGGTTGTCCATGGTGACCAGCCTCTTCATGAATGAGTGGATGAGAGGATTTTATCGATTGGCACCAGAACTTTGGAAGGCGACCTGAAGAGATGTGTTAGAACCAGGAGGAGGGAATGAATGTTTGAGCTCCTGGAAGACGTTCTATGACCTGGAGATAGACTTTGAAGACGAATGCTGCTCCTGGGTTCTCATTTCAAATCTAGTTACGGGTTCATGCGATTATGAGCGCATGGTGATATTTTGGAGGACAGTTTAGCTTAGTGGTCATGAGGTTGTTGGACTGATCTTCCTGGAGGACAGAAGATCAAAAACAGCACTGGTAATTTCCTAACCACATCAATTAACCTATTCCAGGTACAAGTTCCCCACCTATGTTTGAAAGTATTTATTAGCATCCCTCTTTTATATGTCCTCTCTCTTATTCTCATAATCTTATCTGCTAAAAGAAGACTGTACTCATTACTTCTTAAAGTTTTGGAGCCATCATTTCTTTTTCAGGGACCAAAAACAAAAGGTTTTTGTTATTCTTCATGCATCATGGGAGTCTACAGCAGCCCATATTGGCACATAGATTGGGCATGTTTTTAATATCCAATCTGCCCCTCAAACCCTCTAACACCACCAACAGTTTTTAGGTGACCAAATGAAAAACAACAAAAAATGATAAAGCTCATAACAAAATGACCAATTCCTGCACTGAATTTAAAATGAAACATAATATAATAGTATATAAATAGTACTAAAATATCAGGATGTGTTATTCTCATTTATTTTATTGCTCCCAGTGTTTTCAATTTCTGTCCCATTTGATTTCCACCATTTTTAATCCTTCTTCATGTTTCACCAAATCCTCCCCAAATTTCATCATAAATATCACAGTCCATGTCAGTAAAGAGCTATTAAAAGGTTTCTGATATACTACACTGTTCAAGTGTAACACATCAAAGACACTAAACATGAAGTAAGGTCATATCTTTACAATTTTGTGAGAAATTGACATGAAACTTGCTATGTATTATTGCCAAGAGCATTTGGTGACAGTTCTACTTCATAAATAAAGTACTTTTTAGTTTTTTTAATAATGTTTTTTCAAGATTAGTTTTCCCCCCTCATAAATATAACCAACACTAAATACCCTGAAACTGCTCGAAACGATGCCACACATGCGATGAGGCTGTATTTAAGCGAAACTTTTTCATATTGACATATGACTTAGAAAAGTATAAATAGTGGAAAATCTACTGTACTAATGATTTCATTTTAATAATCTACTAATGATTGAGTCCAGAACAATGACATTTTAAGCTCTTCTCTCTGTTCTTACAAAAGTTAAAAGTAGCAAGTAGGGATCAAAATTACAGGACAAAAAAGCAATACAATTGCTAACTATTTTGACTGAACAACAATGGAGCTGAATTAAAGAGATTTTGCATTTCAGACATATGCTGATCAGCTTCAAAAGAATGTTGAAAAATATTACAGAATTATTAGCTTCCTTAGAAGTCTTTGGGAATTGGAGCAGTAGGCCTACTGTGCGAAATCACCACATGACGCCAATAACACTTTTACGGCCTATTTCACTTTCACAGCTGGATGTAAGCTTCTTAAATTTTGACTTGACAAGCCCCTTTGCACTCAAGTCTAGAAAACCCTTCTGCATTTTTTCAGTGAATACATTGGCTCAGTGGTGGCCATTATCTCACCCAGCTCAATCCTTTAGCCACAATTAAGACCCCATGTTTTCTCTTTTCCAGCCTTCCACATTGTAACACCCAATATTGAGCATTGAAAGCCTCAATGCAAAACACATATGCCATAAATTTTCCCTTTTCTCTCCCTCATATTTCTGTATGTCAATGAATAATTGCTGGAAATGCCAAATGCCAAAGTCGAAGTCAGAATTGCTTTTTATCAAGCTTTGTGGAAAGTGCCAAGCCATCTATCCAGAAGAAAAATTAGATATGTGCAATATCAGAGCGTGAAGAGATGCTATCATTGTGACATCGGCTTTCTTGTCTGTGTGATGTTATGTGGGCCATCATCATGTTTATTTCTGGCAGAACTAAAACGTTTTTTTTTTTTTTTTTTTTTTTTTATTCAGAGGGATAATGGACAGAGAACAAAAAATGTTCACATTCAAACTCACGCCATACACTTGAGCACCATGGCACCACATGTCAGAGTTTGTGTGCTAATACTGTAGCTAATAGTTTTTGTGCTAATTAGTCACATCTCAGACAGAACTAAAACAGAAATTTTGCCTAATAAACAAACAAATAAATGCTGATTAAACTGGGAGGGCTGTCACTAACTTTTATTTTGCTGATTAATCAAGTAGTTGATCATTTTATGTGGTAATAAAAATAGACAAAGTGAACAATAACCATTAAAGTGACTTAAAATACATACAGTATCTCACAGAAGTGAGTACACCCCATTTTTGTAAATATTTTATTACATCTTTTCATGTGACAACACTGAAGAAATTACACTTTGCTACAATGTAAAGTAGTGAGTGTACAGCTTGTATAACAGTGTAAATTTGCTGTCCCCTCAAAATAACTCAACACACAGCCATTAATGTCTAAGCCGCTGTCCAAAAAAGTGAGTACACCCCTAAGTGAAAATGTCCAAATCGGGCCCAAAGTGTCAATATTTTGTGTGGCCACCATTATTTTCCAGCACTGCCTTCCCCAGAGCTTCACAGGTTGCCACTAGAATCTTCTTCCACTCCTTCATGACAACATCACAGAGCTGGTGGATGTTAGAGACCTTGCGCTCCTCCACCTTCTGTTTGAGGATGCCCCACAAATGCTCAATAGGGTTTAGGTCTGGAGACATGCTTGGCCAGTCTCTTTACCCTCAGCTTCTTTAGCAAGGCAGTGGTCATCTTGGAGGTGTGTTTGAGGTCGTTATCATGTTGGAATACTGCCCTGTGGCCCAGTCTCTGAAGGGAGGGGATCATGCTCTGCTCATTCAAGCAAACTGTAAACTGCAAACTGTATCTCCCCACTGCCGGCAGCACTCATGCAGCCCCAGACCATGACACTCCCACCATCATGTTTGACTGTAGGCAAGACACACTTGTCTTTGTACTCCTCACCAGGTTGCCACAACACACGCTTGACACCATCTGAACCAAATAAATTTATCTTGGTCTCATCAGACCACAGGACATGGTTCCAGTAATCTATAGCCTTAGTTTGCTTGTCTTCAGCAAACTGTTTGCAGGCTTTCTTGTGCATCATCTTTAGAAGAAGCTTCCTTCTGGGACGACAGCCATGCAGACCAATTTGATGCAGTGTGCAGCGTATGGTCTGAACACTGACAGGCTGACCCCCCCACCCCTTCAACCTCTGCAGCAATGCTGGCAGCACTCATACGTCTATTTCCCAAACACAACCTCTGGATATGACGCTGAGCATGTGCACTCAACTTCTTTGGTCGACCATGGCGAGGCCTGTTCTGAGTGGAACCTGTTCTGTTAAACCGCTGTATGGTCTTGGCCACCGTGCTGCAGCTCAGTTTCAGGGTCTTGGCAAACTTCGTATAGCCTACGCCATCTTTATGTAGAGCAACAATTCTTTTTTCAGATCCTCAGAGAGTTCTTTGCCATGAAGTGCCATGTTGCACAAGATCACTTTCACAAACCTTTACATTGACTGTTCCATGCTGATGGACTGACCCATGCCTAACTCAACCCGAGCTGCTGAGTCTTTGGCCATTTTCAAGAAACGTCTGAAGATGCATCTTTTTCGTCAACACTTGACCCATTAATACTAACACTTACTATTCTATATATATATTTGAAAAAAAAAAAAAAAAACACCTTGCTACATGTACTGCAAGAAGCGAGGGTTTAAACTTTTATTTTGAAATTGCATGTTGCGTACCCAAATGAACGTTATAAGCAACCCAAACCTACAGCATGCAGAGATGGAGTTTGGTAACCAAGCTGCGGAGACGGGCTCCATGCATGTAAATGATAACAGTGCAACACTTTGCATGAAACACAAAGCACATCATACGTTCCCAAATGCACATTTCTGGAAGCCCAAACAAACAGTACATGCTGAGTTTGTATGGAGCAGCATTTACTGTGAAGGGAGCCGCTCAGAGGAATTGAAAGAACTGGTAACCTGCATGCATTTAAATAATTAAAACATCACTGAAACCCTCAGCAGCATCCTTTGTGATTTCACAATAGCACTATGATGTATAATGATTTTAAATGGTATTAATATATCATGCAGCCTTTGAAAACGGTCTAATAATGCAGTTTATGGATTCTCGTCCATGGAATGCGCTACTTTGGGTATTTTGCCGGTTAATCGACATGGGCAAATTGCATTTGCATTTAAATCAAGTACTCTAATTTAAATTAAGGAATCGTGACAGCCCTTGAAAAGAGAAAATATTTTAGCATTAAACAACATGACACAATACAAGCAGGAATATGTCTGGATACCAATTAGTCTTATTTCAAAATAAGAAATAAAATCACTAAAGTGTGAAGTCAAAAGTATTAAACTTTTCCCCCGTTTGCTGCCACTTAATGCTAACGGCTGTCTTGCATACTGGCCAAATACTGTATTTTAGACCTCCCTGCTGGACTCTCAACAGTATTTCTACTTATATAACAAGGTTAAAATCAGACCTGGGTTTTATTTAAATCTTTATATCCCACCTGAAGCCTTTCTTTCTTTCTCTTTCTGTTTATTTCTCTGACTTTTACACTTCCGCCCTACTCACCCAGAGGCATGCCGATGCCGTAGCCCTTGGTGTCCAACAGGCCTCCTATCTGAGTGAGGTTGCAGTTGAGGCGTCGGTGGTACTCGTTCATGGTGCTCTCCAGAAGAAAGGCGTACTTGGAGTTTAAAACCCGCGCTATGCCCTCCTCTGTGCTCTTCACGAACACACTGGGCTGCTTGGAGTACATGTAATTCCACATGCGCTGGTATGTCTGGTAGCGCGAGTTCTAAAAGCGAGAGTGCAGAGTGGGTTTGTCATCACAGATGTCATCATTGAAAAAGACAGAAAGAGAAAAGAGAGGTGAAACAGACATAGTATTGGAAGGTGGAGAAAAATCAAAGACAAAATTATATTTGCGGTGACATGAGGACAGGTGAATTAATAAAGAGACATTTTATTGGCAGACACTGAGAGTGAACTAGATTGAGGTAACATATTGAAAGAAAGTGAAAATGTAAGGGAAAGAAATATGGATAATACATTATTAATGTAATAGGGGAAGTGAACTTGGCCTCCAGTGTGAATATAGATGTGGCTGTGAGTCACTAAGCCAACTGCTTGCTGCCATAAACAGGACATGATGCATTATGACATCATTTAAACCACATGCACAAACTAGTCGATTAACTCTACTGCTAATTATTAAACCATTGGATCCATTTTGACTAGTCGTGTATCACTTGATTTCAACTCCAATTGTTTTGTTTTGGTTTTTCATTCTGTATTCAAAATTATTTACATAAGGTAAACACTGACCCGCAGACTAGTCAACCACTTTTCTGAGCAATTAGTCAAAATGAGTAGTCGAGAAAGCTGTATTGGGAACAGATCTACCTACAAGCAAATCTAAAAGGCCTGATTTAAACAGAGCCACACTGAAAGTATTATAAAATTAGTCAAAATCATATAAATATATATACACTCACTGGCCACTTTATTAGGTTCACCTTGCTAGTACCCGGTTTGACCCCCTTTTGCCTTTAGAACTGCCTTAATCCTTCGTGGCATAGATTCAACTAGGTGCTGAAAACATTCTTCAGAGATTTTGGTCCATATTGACATGATAGCCTCACACAGTTGCTGCAGATTTGTCGACTACACAGCCATGATGCGAATCTCTCATCCCACCACATCCCAAAGGTGCTCTATTGGATTGAGATCTGGTGACTGTGGAGGCCATGTGAGTATAGTGAACTCATTGCCATGTTCAAGAAACCAGTTTGAAATGATTTGAGCTTTGTGACATGGAGCGTTATCCTGCTGGAAGTAGCCATCAGAAGATACACTGGGGTCCTGGATGGTCATGGTCCGCAACAATCCTCAGGTAGGCTGTGGTGTTTAAACGATGCTCAATTGCTACTAAGGGTCCCAAAGTGTGCCAAGAAAATATCTTCCACACCATTACATCACCACCACCAGCCTGAACCGTTGATACAAGGCAGGATCAGACTCATCAGACAAGGCAACGTTTTTTCCAATCTTCTATTCTTCCATCATCTGCTGCTGTAGCCCATTTGCTTCAAGGTTCGAGGTGTCCTACATTTAGAGATGCCCTTCTGAAGACCTTGATTGTAAATAGTGGTTAATTGAGTTACTGTTGCCTTTCTATCAGCTCAAACCATTCTCGCCATTCTCCTCTGACCTCCGGCATCAAAACAGCATTTTCACCCACAGAATTGTTGCACACTGGATATTTTCTCTTTTTTGGACCATTCTCTGTAAACCCTAGAGATGGTTGTGTGTGAAAATCCCAGTTGATCAGTAGTTTCTGAAATACTCAGACCAGCCTGTCTGGCACCACAACCATGCCACGTTCAAAGACACTTAAATCACATTTCTTCCCCATTCTGATGCTCAATTTTAAACTCCAGCAGATCTTTTTGACCATGTCTAAATGCAGCTGTCATGTGATTGGTTGATTAACGCAAATAACTAAAGAGCAGCTGAACAGGCGTACCTAAAAAGTGGCCAGGTTTTATACACTACCGCTCCTAAGTATAAAGTCAGAGAGTCTTTATACTTAGGAGGCATTAAATTGATTAAAACTCATGGTAAATACATTTATAACATTACAAAATATTTCTATTTCAAATAAATGCTTCTTTTGAATTTTCTAATACTCAAAGAATGAAAAAAAATCTACCATGGTTTCCAAAAAATAAAAAATAAAATAAATAAAAGGGTCATGTGACACTGAATACTGAAGTAATAATGCTGAAAATTCAGCTTTGCCATCACAGGAATAAATACATTTGAAAATGTATTAAATAGTTATTTTAAGCATAAGAGACTTCTTTCAAAAACATTAAAACACCTTGCTGATCCCAAACTTTTGAACTGTACTGTATAAATATTGTCAGTATTATTAAATATATATATATATATATATATATATATATATATATATATATATATATATATATATATATATATATATATATATATATATATATATATATTAATAAATACCTATACATGCAAAAGGTGGGGCTTGTATAGAACTTTGTGAATGAAGGGCGTTTCAATTCTGTGGAAATCTGAAGCTTTCTGTGAAGTTCTGCCAGCACAGATTCCGTGTGGGCTTGTATATGAGTCACTAGTCCAGTTATCACCATAAACAGGAAGTGATGCATTATGACATCACACGTGCAAACATGGAAGGCACACACATAATTTCACATAAACACATGCTTGCACAAACAAGGACCTACGTACCATGAAGAAGGTCATAGTACTTCCTCCTTGAATAGTCCCATACTGGATATTTGTCTGATCTGCCAAGTCATCAGCAGATTCGATTGGCACCTCCATCCTCTGGACCGTCAGAAAAGCTGCAAGGTTTGCCGTGTAGGAGGAAATGATGATCAGCGTGAATGCCCACCTGTCCCGTGCACACAGGAACACAGCATTTTTTCCATCAGAAATATATATGCACGTATATTAGAGATAGATGTTTACATAAGACACAAGTGTGTACAGATATGCTTACACACAAACATCACTCAATGAAATATTGAAGAATACCTACAGCAGCAATATCAAACAGATGAACTTGGTTTGATCAAATGCAAAATAGCAAGCTATAAAAAAATCAATAGTGTTTGTGAACCCTGTGGAATTATCTGTAATTTGAATGAATTAAGACATGATGAGAGTTAACCACTTAATTGACTAATTCATGCCAGATGTTCTTCTAACCAACGAGATCTAGAAAAAATTAAGTAATACCAAGTTTAAGCTGGTAAATTTGGAATACTTTTAACCAGTTCAACCAGTTCCCCACCAGAGCCAATGTGGTCTACTATCTCTGATCAGGATGGTTTACTGGGTTGACCTCAGCACCACTAACTGGTAGTCCAGTTGATCAGACACCTAATTAGCTTTAACCAGGTAAAAAACAAGCCATGTTCTCAGGCTTGAGCACAAATTATCTACATAATATTCCAAAGAATATTGCTCTGTTTCATGCTCTGTTTGATCTAAAATGTTTAGAAATCCATTGCATTATAAAACTACGTTACTGTTCAAAAGTTTGGGGTGGGTAACCAATGCTGCAATTTATTTGATCAAAAATACTGTGAAAACAGTATGTTATGAAATGTTAAAATGTTATTACTATTTAAAATACCGGTAGTGTTGCTGTTAGCAGTCTGCAGCGCGCTTTCAGAAACCCTCCACCTTCCCCAGCTCCACTTGTATAGATCTGCTATGGGGGTTCATTCATATATATTACATGTGCAGCAGCATGTCTTACATGCTCACAGCAATGTATCTGAATGTACTGGCAGTAGCAATTCTCGGTACTTGCTCAGCAACAGCAGCAGCGTAGCAGATCTATTCCGCCAAGACCGAATACATTTACAGAGCCATATCAATTACCGTGCCAATCTCTATTACCATACCAATCTCCCGAGAGTTGTCATGACAGATTTTTTCTATTACCATACCAATCTCCCGAGAGTTGTCATGAAGATTTGTATTTGAAATACAAATCTTCTGCAACATTTGTTACATGTCTTTACTGTCATTTACGATCAATTTAATGTTGATGAAGGATTTTTTTTAGAAGGAAGTTTGCGAGCCCTTCCCAGCACAGGTATGGAGTGTGGTTTTCGCCGCACTAAATCATGCCCAGATGAAAGGAAACTTCTGAAGTCCTCAGAGAAAGAGCTTTCATGAGACTGGTGAAGCATTTTAAACTTTTCTAAAGAGACTGGCCTCTAAAAATGCACAAACAGGCAGATTAGTTACTTGTCATTTAGTAAAAGCTCTTTATCAAAAATAAAGTACACCAATCGCAGACACACGTCCCTCTAGACCATCACAGAGTTTAGTGTTGTGCTCAGGGGCACAGTGGAGTTAGACGGGCGCTCTCCGGTTTCTGGGTCACCCCTGTGTGGGATTAAAGTTGCATCTATTGTGTTTATTTCACAGCACAGATGATTAAACATTCAGCTTCCACTGCATGCACAGATCGAATCATTTCAGCTCCATTGTTACTCTTCTTGAAAGTGGTTGTTCAACTTAAATGACCTCAACAGCAAGGCGCAAGACAGAAATTGAAGAGATGGAACAGAAGACAGCTTGACTTGATATAGCAGGAAGAGAGCAAAATGAACTGAGAGGTTGGAGACTAATCTTGAAATACACTACAAAAAAGTGAAGCGCAATATATGTCTGCAAGCAAAACAAACATGCCCACACAACTTAATACACTTTACACTTTCAATATGTGAGAAAAGACACACTCACTCTTAATGGACTCTTTACACAGAGAACAGATTTTTGGTGCATGTTAAATTAAAATAATGCATCCCCATGGGTGAAAATCTGCCCCACAGAAAATGTTCACACCAAGTAGGTCATTTTTTTTTTTTTTTTTTGCTTGGCCAAAAAACAAAACACAACACCTACCAACAAATAAGATATGGGTGATTATTCAGCTAGAGGCACTTGGGAAAACGAAACTTCTTTCAACTATTTTAATTATTGGTAATATGCTAGTTTGTATTCTGTACTTGCTAGACAGCAGTCAATTAAATATATAAATATTTATATACATTTAATTAAGTAATTTACATTTAAACATGAAAATAAAAAGAACTTTTCATTTGTCCCTTTTCTCATTTTCATCATGAAATACAGTTTTTTTTTTTGAGGGGGGGGGGGTGCAATGGTAATATTGGTGATAGTGATTCTTTATAATTAAAAATGTATAATTATACACATAAAATTAACTGAACTTACATTCAAGGTTCATTTGCAAAAGTGCGGTATAATTAAGAATAATTTTCATGACGTTTTATTAATTTATTATAAAAGAGAAGTTAAAAAGTCTGGGTTGGGACAAAAGCACACAACAGAGAAATTCTGGAAAATCTATCCATTTAACGATCATATTCTAACACTGAAAAAGTAATTAAAGTGAAACAATACAAAGTTTAAAGCTATTATAATCTATCCTTTAAAAATAGGATTGCATTAAAAAAAAACTTCAACATCCTTATTTGGTACAGAAAAGATCCACAAATTGAAGAATCAACTTCAGTGTTATTTTCGTATTGTTTACTAATATAGTATTCATTAGCTTTCATGTTTAGATTTTAGATTTTAATTTTTTATATGCATACATTATATATATATGTTATATATACTGTATATGTGACCAGTCACGGAAAGTAGGGACACAAGTCGGTTCTGGGGCATTTTGAGTTATTCACAGATTCTGAAAGTGTAGTCTCCAAGCTTTCCATGTGTGACACATGGAAATCTGATAATGTTTGGAGAAGTTGTGGCCATTTGAAGGTAGGCATTCAAGAAAGCTCTATAGGGAGAAAAACGCCTCTAAAGTTGCAGTTCTCACCTGTTCTCACCTGCTGGGAGTGACAATAGGGCTCATTTACATCTCATTTAGATAAGCCATACCCCCTGTAAAGCTGCATGGACTGCATACTATTAATAATAAAGGTTAATGTGCATTATAAATGTCAGTAATTTATCTTTTTTGACTTTTATAAAAATGATTTAGAGGCTGAAATATGTGACTTTTTTTGTCAAAACTCTATTTGAACTTGTGCATTGTAGATTGTTGTAATACACTCCTTTAAAATCTGCCCATCATTTTTAATGTTATTATTTTAATGTTTATGTAAAGAAAAAGTACATATTGATGCTAATTTTATTGGTTATTTGCTGGTTTTCCACATGAAACTTGGTGAATTTACTTTTTTTGCGTCTGAATAGCGCTTGCTCCGTGGGCGTGGCCGCATTAGCAGATAATGAGCTGAATCACAGACTTCTGACATGGCTCTCTTTTCATACAGATTACATAAACACAGAATGTTTGTTTTCGATTTGACTTACACGATTTAAAACCTGACATTTCAACGTTTTTTCAGACACAAGTATAATTTTTTTATGATTAGTATTCACTAAGTTACAGTTCATTTTCTGAGAACTATCAGATTGGACTTCGTTCAGAGGGAGATGAGAGATCACGCATCATGTTAGTTTTCTTTATTTTACAAAAAGCACAACATTTTGTTTTTACTCTGAGTGTACACAAATAAAAGAAGATATTCTATAGTTTCAATTGATATATTACTTATGTCTCTATGACAAAAAATGACGGAGTATTTTAAGTCTGTTTTGCTGCAATGTGAAAAAAATCCTGCAAAATGCGCCGGCGCGTTACCCGACTACAGAGAGGTAATGTCTTATTATTATGCCGCTTTCATCGTCGCTCAGATCGTCTTCAGAATCAGTGAGCGCTTGTTCATAAGCATCCGGCTTGTCGAAGAAGTACTTCAAAACATTTTTGGTGTAACGGCCACGGTTCTTCATTGAATTTTGATATCAGCTAGAGCCGGCCAGAGCGCTGCATAATAAGTAGCCACGCTTCCCAGTATGGAAATACACACAGACAATAACACGCCCCTACTGCGTGCTAGAACCTCTGAAAAACAAGCCGATTTCAACCACAAAATGTATGCTTTTAAATATACCAATACTGCTATCTCAAACACGGAAAGGCTTCTTCATGTTCTCAACTAACAGACTCTGCAAAAAAACGAAAATCACCAATTTTGAAAAAAAATGCTTCTTTCTCATTTTGCTCGAAAGTTGTGCTGCCGACTTATGTCCCTGGTTTCCGTGACGGGTCAGATATATAGGTCAATTACGTGACAGGTCATTTTTTTGCCTTAAAGGGGGGTTCAATGCGATTTCACTTTTTTAACTTTAGTTAGTGTATAATGTTGCTGCTTGAGCATAAACAGTATCTGCAAAGTTACAGCACTGAAAGTTCAATGCAAAAGGAGATATTGTCTTTTAAAGTTATGGCAGTTTAATGCCTACAAAAACGGCCGCTTTGGACTACAACGTGCTTCTTCCCGGGTTGGTGACATCATAAACCCTGCAAAACACGCCCCCTGGGAACACGCAAAAAAAAAAAAAGTGGGCGAGGCCATGTCATGCAGCATGTGGAAGCGGAAGATTTGTGTACACCAGACGCAAGTGACACGATGCGTCAAAAGATAATAGAACCCATTATAATCTGTGATATTTTCTACACTGGATGCGGCGCTGAAGGCAGCTTCCAGAATGTTCAATGCTGGATGGCTATTACTAAATGCACAAAGGCTATTACTGAAAGAAGCATTTAAAAGCCGTGATTGCTGTTCATCTGGGTCTGATTCAAGCTCAATTTGATACAGCAATATAATTAAAGGTGCCCTAGATTCAAAAATTGAATTTACCTCGGCATAGTTAAATAACAAGAGTTCAGTACATGGAAAAGACATACAGTGAGTCTCAAACTCCATTGTTTCCTCCTTCTTATATAAATCTCATTTGTTTAAAAGACCTCAGAAGAACAGGCGAATCTCAACATAATACCAACTGTTACGTAACAGTCGGGGTGTACGCCCCAATATTTGCATATGCCAGCCCATGATCGAAGCATTACACAAGGGCAACCAGTATTGACGTCTGGATGAAAGGCATTAGACAAGGGCAGAATGTCTGGATGTGCACAGATGAATCAACAGACTAGGTAAGCAAGCAAGGACAATAGCAAAAAATGGCAGATGGAGCAATAATAACTGACATGATCCATGATAACATGATATTTTTAGTGATATTTGTAAATTGTCTTTCTAAATGTTTCCTTAGCATGTTGCTAATGTACTGTTAAATGTGGTTAAAGTTACCATTGTTTCTTACTGTATTCACGGAGACAAGAGAGTTGTCGCTATTTTCATTATTAAACACTTGCAGTCTGTATAATTCATAAACACAACTTAATTCTTTATAAATCTCTCCAACAGTGTAGCATTAGCCGTTAGCCACGGAGCATATAGCCTCAAACTCATTCAGAATCATTGTAAACATTAAAATAAACACTTACGCGATTAGACATGCTGCATGACGAACACTTTGTAAAGATCCATTTTGAGGGTTATATTAGCTGTGTGAACTTTTTTTTATGTTGTTTAAGGCAAGCGCGAGCTCTTGGGGCGTGGAGCACGGGATTTAAAGGGCCACACACCCTGAATCGGCTCATTTATAATGATGCCCCAAAATAGGCAGTTAAAAAAATGAATTAAAAAAAATCTATGGGGTATTTTGAGCTGAAACTTCACAGACACATTCAGGGGACACCTTAGACTTATATTACATCTTTTAAAAAAAAGTTCTAGGGCACCTTTAAATTGAGCATACAATATAACCAAAGCCCATGTAACCGGTAACAAATGGTAAGGTGCGTGGCTTTTCTGGACGCTTCAGCGAATCACGATGGCTCTGGATACACTGGGCCAGCTAACTCAGTGTATCCAGTTTTTTATTAGATGAAAAGCTCACAATTAAACCCCATGTAGATAACCTGGTAAAAAAGCTGAGAGTTAAACTGCGTTTTTATTATAGAAATAAGGCTTGTTTTAATTTAAAAGTAATAAAGGAACTTGTTGCTGCTACATTTTTATCTGTTATAGATTATGGAGATATTCTGTATATGCATGCAGCAAAGTGTGTTTTATGTTCACTAGATTCTATTTACCATTCTGCTTTACGCTTTGTTACTAAAGCTGAATATTCTACACATCATTGTACTTTGTACAGTTTATCAGGTTGGCCTCCACTCTCAATTCGTAGACAGCATCACTGGCTTATTTTTATTTATAAGGCAGTGATAGGACTGTTGCCTTCTTACTTATCAGTTTACTCTTTGGTAGAAAACAATAGATACAATCTCAGATCAAGCAATATCATTCTTTTTACTATACCTGCTGTAAAATCTGAATTTGGTAAAACTGCCTTCCGTTACAATGCCCCTTCAACCTGGAATGCTTTGCAGAAACAGTTAAAGCTAGGCACTATTATCCCACTTAAAGCTGCAGTAGGGAGTTTTTAGAAAACGCTGACTTAGCCTGAAAATTTGATCAAGCACAACTCACAGGTCACTCCCCCTTGCTCTCTGCTGCGCTACAGCCCTCCCTCCACAGCCCCCCAGGGCCAAGCAAGCAGGGCCACCGATGACGGCGGATAAACAGTCATGGCACATTCACTGGTACGGACGAAACATCAACAATATGATTTACATTGACTATGGTCTGCCCATACTTTGACTACAAACTTGGTCCTCAAAACATTACGTATTTTGCAATACAGGTAATGTAACTATATGACGTTGCACTATTTCTATTAGTAATAAGTAGCTAGTAAGATAATATAACGGTAATTAATGTTACAGTATGCAAGTAATTATTCTATCGATATGTAATGCTAAATAAGGTTTGCTAGTACATTATTTTAGCAACATGACAAGCCAGTGAATTAGTAGGTTTCAATAGTTGCTTTGCACAGTGCGTGACATTTTATCTGTATGTTATGCGGCTAGAGATTTGACACTGAGTCAATGGGCTCCGACGCGGAATTCACACCCACAGCGACTTCGAGGAGTCAACGGGCGGGGAGAAGAGGAAGCATCAGGTAGGGGATGGGCAGGCCTGTTTTGAAATGATCTTAGTTGTGTAGTTCTTAAAAAATGAAACAAGTCAAGCAGGGATACTTACTTGTCAAGCAGAAATGTGGCTAACTCTGCATCGGTTTTTAATCTTTTCAGGACACGTAGCTCCCTCCACCTCGGAAAAGCCGCTCCGATATTTACCCTCGTTTTATTTTGGGCTCTATCTAATTCTTTCTTTTTGGCTTTTTTATCATCGTCATCTGTCTTTTTCCGTTTACCCGTCTTTATTTTATGAGCAGGTGCCACTCGAGGAATTGGCCGTTTGGATTGTTTTTCCGCCATAAGCAAAGCTGCGGCACACCAGTAATCTTGAATTTGAACACCTGTACGCGCTGGCGCTGTGCACGAGAGGGGTGTGATCAGCGCGCACACGAGCTTAATTGACACTGCTAAGACAATCCTCCTGGCTCTGATTGGTTGTTTCTTACCTGGAGCGGTGTATTTCTGCAAATGGCAGTAGGACCACTGGGAGGAGCCAGAGGAGCTTGATTTTTTCACAGATTATCTGTCACATATTCTACTGTCAGGACATAATGACAGGTTTAACAAATATGTAAAAAATAATTTTTACAAAAGTTACCTACTGCAGCTTTAATGATTTTAAATTATATGTCACAGAAACCTTCAACTATAAGTGTGATTGTATATAGGCTGCTGTTCTGTTTTGTTTTCTGCCTGTCCTGGTTATTATGTTATTGTGTCATATTTTGTTTGTTGTTGTATTTAACTTTTGTTCTTGTTAGGTATTGTTGTATGGCTTATGGGGTGCTGATACATTTTTCTTTTTTAAGTGCTACCTTTCTTGGAGAGGGATCATTTGAAAAAGAGACTATAGTCTCAATATGACTTCCCCTGGTTAAATAAAGGAATAATAATAATAACCAATCTGAGCACATTGCGTATTTCGGAGGGAGTGGCTTCATAAAAGCAGGAAGTCAAACGAGCCGTTCAAATGATAATGGAAACAGAGGTGTGGAATGAAGGTAAAATATATGAAAAATACAGTGTTTTAAAAAAAAAAAACTGTGCCCCAAAAACACAATCAAGCCTAGAAAAAAAACATTGAACCACCCCTTTAATAATAATAAAAAAAAACAAAGATATGACATCCAAAGTATGTATGGTAGTACATCTAGATCACTTTTATTGAATCCAAAAGGTTTTAATTATATTTTGCTACATATAAAGGTATTTTAAATATTTTGAAGTGTCAAAAGGTCATTCGGTTTAACCGTCAAAAGGCCAATACAGTTGTTTCATTTGTGATTAAAGTATCTTAAAATGTAATAAATGTATATATTTTTTTTATTCTGGCATAATTTTATATCATTATATATCAACATTGTATCAAAATTGCAAAATTGTATCAAAATTATGTGTAGAAGTCGTTGCTTTGTTATAAGAAAGAATATCTGGAAAAATTAATTTCACTGATGTCTCGGAGTAACCAATATAAAGGGACCATTTTGGATCAAGTCATGCCTTTAATATCATGTCATTCAGACACCTGCCAAGGACCACATGGTCATGAAGCAAAGTAACTAACTCTCTTTTAACTATTTGAAAAATTCATGTTTTCACTCGCTCATACACATGTCTCGAAACATCAGGTCATTTGGTACAACCGCTATAAAACATGGAAAATGTTGTAATATTTTAAAAACTTGTACTAAATATAAAGTGTTTGATTGTCCCTTTGCTAGCTAGCTAGATATCAGCCTGTTAGAATTGTTTGATAATATCGTCATAACCATAACCAAAATTCGGTATAACCAAAAGTGTCATTTGGTAAAACTGAAATTTTGGTTAAACCCAATGACTTTTTTGGTGACAAATTTTGTCCTTCTTGTAAAAAATTACAAAAGCAGTGTTAATTGATTATAAAAAACATATTCTTATTGTTAACACTTAATTAAGCTAAATTATATCTCCATTATGTTTTTTTTTTTATTAAAAAAAAAAAAAACCCTGTTTTGTTGATATCATTTATCAAACCTTATTCGCCAATGTGTGCAGAACCAGCTTGTGGAGATACTCTGTGAGAAAGAGTGTCTTTAATGCTCACAGATTCACATGCACACTTACTGCATGGTTTCTTACACCTCAAAAGAAGTGTGAACCATCCCCTCACTTACCAAACACCACTGACACAGCGTGTGGACAGGGCCCGGGGCATGATCTCTGAGCCCTGCTGCATGAAACCACCGATCGGAAACCACAGGCTGTTCCCTAGCGTGTACTGATTCTCCAGGAGGTCCTTGCGTTCCCGCCAACATGGGAAGGGGTTGTACCACTCATATGGACTCAGCCTGATGGAGGGAGAGAAAGAAACAAACAATGAAACAGGGAAAGACTACTGTTACCTCAGGAAGAACGCTGGACTGTGAATATAATGATATTCAAAATAGATCTGTGTGTATTGAGTGACAGTGTGGTACCTGGCAGCCAGGAAGAGTACACAGCTAACGGCCAGATAGGCTAAAAGCATAAAGAGCCAGACAGCTGGCGAAAACGGATCCAAGAAGGAGAAATAACCTGGCTTCCTGCCCTGTAGAAAGCACATAAACAATACAAACAATGCTTTCACCACTCCCACAGAAACTCAAAACAGCTAAAAGCTTTTCCTGATACAATTGCTGTTTGTTATTATTTTGTTTAGTGCACCTTTTCATATGCAAAGATTTGGTAAAAGTTTGTTATTGATACAGACAAAATATTATACACAATTTTTTCATTTATGCATTATGCATCAGGCAGGTGCTTTCATCCCAAGCGACTTACAATGCATTAAAGGGATGCATGTCTTCTCAGGAAAGCGACACCCTTACACATTTGCACCATGCTTTGATGTTTAAGCTACTAGAATGCAAGATTTTCTCACAAGATTGTTAAACGGGAAAATCCAACAAAACAAAATCTTACAAAAATTCTTTACTAAACACCACCTGTTGCCCATAGGAATGTCTTACCCTGATTCACTATGGTAAATCTACTATAAGTGTTAATATTTTAGACCTGTCGGGATGGTTTTCGCTGGAAATTGCGTACATATGTCACTTGCCCATGTGTGTCTCGTCATATAAAACACAGAACAGAGAAGATTCTGCTGGCAAAAAGAGAATGCGACAGAGCTCGTAATAAAACAAGAGTCAACATTGGCTTGGCTTTTCAGAGATGGTGAGAACTGAGGGATTTGAAATGTTGTAAAAGTGAGTAATTCATGAGGTGAGTAAGGTATTTTATACCTTACAGATAAACAGCTATAATTGCTATATGTAGCTCTCTAGCAGATTTCATTGTTAAGCATTATCTATTGAGCAGGGTCATTTCATTATGGTTGTTGTAGCACTGTGCTGGAATTTATTTGCAAGGAAGTACCGTGTCTATTAATGGGTTTAGCTACATTAATGTCTTCAGTCAGCTTGAAATCCTTTCCATCTAAACTGGTTCTATCTCTTAAGACTAGTAATGAATGTTTTATGAGCTGTAGGATTTACTCACAGTCACGCAGCGCCGAAACACAACCATATCAATGTTCTTTTTGCAAAAATTCATGCAGATTTGTTTTTTAACCGCTAAAGGAGCAAAAGTTACAAAGTGTACATTTAATAATAATTGAGGAAAAAATGAATAATAATAACAACAAATAAACAATAATAAATAATATATATTATACTAATAATATTAGTAATAATATAATAACAATAACAAAATAATAATAATGTATTATTATTATTATTATTATACATATTCTTGAAAGGTTTTGTGAGATTCAGGGAAGAATATCACATAGTCAATGATAGAGGTGGACAACATGACAAAAATATATCACGAAAAATCTAAAAATTAAACACTAGACTTCACTATATAAATTATACATACAATGATTCTTATTAAAACTACTGAAGTTATTCAGTGAAGAGCAGTAAGACTTTTGTTGTTTGATTAACAATAATGACAAGGACAGCAGGTTTATTACGCTGCTGTCACTTTAATACCTCATGCACGGATCTAACATATTCTGTAGACACGCATCTGGTTTTCTCACAACTGTGTAAGTTCACTTAAAGGTGCCCAAGAATGCTTTTTCACAATATGTAATATAAGTCTAAGGTGTCCCCTGAATGTGTCTGAAGTTTCAGCTCAAAATACCCCATAGATTTTTTTTAATTAATTTTTTTAACTGCCTATTTTGGGGCATCATTAACTATACACTGACTATACACAGCGCACCGCCCATTTAATTTGCCTGCTCCCTGCCACACGAGCTCTCGACTATATTACAGCGCATTTACAAAGTTCACAAAGCTAATATAACCCTCAAATGGATCTTTACAAGATGTTCGTCATGCATGCTGCATGCATGCTTCGAATTATGTGAGTAAAGTATTTATTTTGATGTTTACGTTTGATTCTGTATGAGTTTGAGGCTATGCTTTGTGGCTAACGGCTAATGCTACACTGTTGGAGAGATTTATAAAGAATGAGGTTGTGTTTATGAATTATACAGACTGCACATGTTTAAAAATGAAAATAGCGACGACTCTTGTCTCCGTGAATACAGTAAGAAACTATGGTAACTTTAACCACATTTAACAGTACATTAGCAACATGCTAATGAAACATTTAGAAAGACAGTTTACAAATATCACTAAAAATATCATGTTATCATGGATCATGTCAGTTATTATTGCTCCATCTGCCATTTTTCGCTATTGTTCTTGCTGGCTTACCTTGTCTGTGCACAGATCCAGACATTAATACTGCCTTTCCTTGTCTAATGCCTTGAACATGAGCTGGCATATATGCAAATATTGGGGTCATACATATTAATGTATACATACATACATAAAAATGTTTAACCGGCAAGGATTTAAAACGCATGCAAATAATAAACTTTTGGAATTGTGATTAACTGTAATGTCAAGTGAGTGTAAACCTACCTCAGCTATAACGTGATGTGAATGTACATCGTGTTGTACAGTATGTTAGCACGGAGGTGGCAGAACTGCAACTGATAAAATGCACTGTAGCATACAGTGATATTTCTTCTAAAGAAGATTGTGGATTAATTGTCCACAAACAAAAATCGTGATATCACACACCCCTACACTGTAAAAAATGACCGTGATTTTAACAGTAAAAGACTGTAAAAATGCTGCGGTGAAAAACTGTCAATTGGTTTACAGAAAGTTTCCGTACTATATACGGTGAATAACTGTAATACTGTAGATCTAACGGTACATTATGGTAAAATACCATTAAATTCACAGTTTTTGGAAGTGAAAATAACAATTCATTGTAAAATTTACAGTGAAAAAACGTAAATTGACATTCCCACAATTCTCTGCATGACACTTTACATTTGATATATTTTCGTTGAAATAACTCTGTTTCTTCTTAGTTTTTTCTCATTTTTTTCTAATCAGTTATGTACATTAGGGTTTTATGTTACATCTAATGTTGTTTAAAATTTCATGCATGTTACCATGATGGTGTTTAGTGTTTGTGTGAATGACACTGTGTGCACCTTCTATATGTTAGTGTTGTCCTTCTCAGCTTGTGGAAAATCTGCTTGTGATGAACTTTGATTCATCATGTGACTCTTATCACCACTGTGTTTGGTGACTGTCAGTGTATTATAAAGGTACAAAACAGATATTAGTACTTCATTAGGTTGGTAAATTAACATTATATCAGTTAATGAAATACGTTATTTTACCTTAAATTTAACAGATTTTTTTTTTACGTTGCCACTGTATTTTTTACGGTAAAGTTCTGGCAACCACGGCTGGCGTTTTTTTACCGTAAATTTTACTGGGATTTTTTTTACAGTGTAGTCAATGATAATAAAATAATTTATGATATATAAATACCAATATAGTATGCAATCACAATTCAGTATATTATAAAGGTCTTACTATGTGGACGCGGTATAGGATACTGATTCCAAGGTTCATGAAAGGTTTGGAGAAATCTATGACCTTTTCCCTCTCTGATGTGATTGTAAATCCAGCCACTGCCAGATCTGCTTTCTGCAACAGAGAGAAAGAGGGAGAATTAGCAATACTAGTTTGATATAGTACTCTCAGTTATTTTGCTGACTGATGCAACGTTTTCGGTAACCAAAATTACATTCAAGAGGTATTTGCCACCCATGATTTCCGATAATAGGGAGCTTATTGAAATAAAGTAAAACAACAAATACAGTGTACAGTGTAGATGATCTCGAACAGACATAAAATACAGCAAAAGCCACAAAACTCTATTCCGATTTTGATTTATTTAACACAAAAAATAAGTCTGTGGTGCTCTACTCATGGATTAGCTTATAAAAAAAACCTTTAAAGAAATGGCTGTCATCTTACCGATTAAAATCATGCATACATGTACTTCCTCTATAATTTGAAACCATTAAAATTCAGCCAAGTTCAATCACTGCTGAAATTTGTAAAGATCTAACACACAAGAAAAAAAAAAAAAAAAGAAGACCTATAATCATCCTGATGGACTTCTGGTATAGCTTCAGGGTTTCTATTACATACTGTAACTTGGAGGTGCTTTACTGACAGATAATAACTACCAACCCCCTCGTTTGTGGTGATAATTCAGTGATGTTGCTAAGCACTCATTAGCATACCGCTGTGTCAGTTGTACAATGTCTGACTCGCATCAGGCCTGCAATTTAGTCGCGTGTAGTTTGTGCTCCACATGTATTCCCGTGCTAAACATTGACCTTGGTTTCCAGAAGCACTCGAGAAGAAAAGCGTTTGACATTATCTGAGGTTCATTGATAAAGACAAGGAGTGGCAGAGGAAAGAAAAAAGGAAATTTAGCACAAGGAGAGTGAGCAAAGAATTGAAAAAAAAAGGAAAGTCAAGGCTGGACAGCTGGATGGATGAATGGACAGATAATAAAGGGATGTAAGTGCACTGAAAGAAGCCTGGTTTGATGGAAGAATTTGATATGAGAGTCCTTGGGTAAAAGGAAAGAGATTTATTTATTACAGGGAAGGAGAGAGATAGAAAAACAGGGCTAAAGAGTGAAAAACAGAAAGAGAGAGGGGGAGAAATAAAATGATGGTCCTTGAGAGAAGTAAAAGATACTTGTAGGGGAAGGGGTGATGAGGAATGGTTAAGAACAGAGAGTTGGTAAAGAGAAGGCTTCCAGCGAGGACACAGGGAATATTGTGCCCTTGAGAGATGAAGGGAACGAGGGATACGGAATGAAAAATGAAAGGGGAGAGAATATAAAAGCACAAGAGGGAAAGTTCCAGAGGAAGGAAATGAGTAATAATGAATAAAAAACCTCAGTGTGGCATTATTTTGCCCTTTTTCTTTCCTCCTCGAGGAGGAGGGGGTAATAGTGCTAGGGAGGGAGTAACTATTGTTACAGTAACGCTGTTAAACATAACATTTTCTCTGTAGCGTGATATTAGCTCGGCTGTTTTTAAAGTAATGCATTTTGTAAAGTTATTTTTCTGTGAGGTGCAGTTTCGCAAGATAAAATGCTATTTTTTTCACACTGTGCTTTACAATGAGCTTTACAGTCAAACAAACTCAAACATTCAAAAATCACAACCTTCATTTAGTGTATATATATAAAATGTAATGCTGTACTATATATATATATATATATATATATATATATATATATATATATATATATATATATATATATATATATATATATATATATATATATATATATATATATATATACACACACACACACACAATAATTGAAAAACATGATTGGAGTATTTGTTTATATACTGTAAAAAAATTATTTTCATGATTTGTTATCAACTTTTTTTGTCAAATCAACTTAGACAATTAATGTGGTTCAGAAAACAATATTTTGAGTTTCTATTTATTAAACCAATCTCCATTGTACTAACTCAAATTTTAAATTTCAATGAACTAAAAATTTTAAGGCAACCAGGTAACTTATTTTTTAAAATTATACCAACCATACATTTTTACAGTGTAGAAACTTTAATATTCTTATTATTTTGGAGCCAGATTTTTTATTATTTAAAAAAGAAATTACTCCCATAAAGGGGTCGTGACATGAAAAATCAAATGTGCTTTGATTTTATGACATATAAGCAGTTTTTGTACCATTAAATCATCCTGCAAATTTCACAGCTTAAAACGTCCTCCTCATTATAAACGAAGCATTTATTTAATCAAGCTTCAAAAAATAGCTCATAATTATCACAAATGCAGGATCTGTGATGTCACACAGGGAAATACATTTGCATATAACTGCCTCCAGAGCAAGACATCAACGAATAATTTTACATCATTGTACCATAGGCCACGTCCACTCGTGTTCACTCGCTTAAAGGCTGTGAGTGTTTTGTCGCATCAAAAGTAAATAGAGCCCATTATAATCACTGACACTGTCTACACTGGATACAGAATACAGATGCGCGTTCAGTTTCTGACATACTTTGCGTGCTTGAGTCTGCCGACAACAGGACAAATGGAAGTGTGAACGTTCGCTTTGACACGTCCAGTTTAAACAGTTTCTGTACAGACTTCCGAAGGATCCCAGCATCGGAAACATGGCTTCCTGGATCGCGTCTGAGGATTATATGTTTGTTCGGAGCATTTTGTTTTGTAAACGAGGCACAGTGTTATGGAGAGTTTGCAAAGAAACTTTTGTTGAAAGATGAAGCAGCCAACTGTATTGAATTACAAACCTTAAAGGGATAGTTCACCCAAAAATTATTTTTTTAATTCTGTCATCATTTACTCACCCTCAGGTTGTTCCAAACCTGTATAAATGTCTTTGTTCTGTTGAACACAAAGGAAGATATTTTGAAGAATGTGGGAAACAGGGACCATTGACTTCTATATATATATATATATTTTTTTTTTTTCCTACTATAGAAGTCAATGGTGCCCTGGTTACAAACTTTCTTCAAAATATCTTCCTTTGTGTTAAACAGAACAAAGAAATTTATATAGGTTTGGAACAACTTGAGGGTGAGTAAATGATGACAGAATTTTCATTTTTGGGTAAACTATCCCTTTAAGTAAAAGATTTCATAATGCATTGTCTGTAAATGATGGTTTAATATGGATAATGTTTTCAAAACACTTACTTGCGTGCAATAGCGTGTGGGCATTGATACTTTTTCCTATGCGATGATGTTAGCCAATCATAACAGTGGCCGTTAACTGTCAAGCCTTAAAGAAGCCACCCCTTAAAAATGGATCATTTCACACAGGGGGTCAGAATGAAGGATGAAAATAATCATTGTTCCACAAATATATTTGTTTTTTTGTGCAAAAAAAAAAAAAAAACCTTCATTAACATTATAAGTGAACCACTAGGAACACATTAAAATAATAGAAAAAAATGAATGTCATGAATCCTTAAAAAGCTTTGCTATTGACCCCAAAAAGCTTTAATGTAATTAGCTACATTTTATCAAAAGATAATAGTCTACTTTGTCAACCTGAGCTATTTAAAATCATGAGTAGCTTGTAGCATGTCAAGCAAAGTAATTTCCCTAACACTAGGGGTGATCAATAGCTGTTCATTCTGCTTAAAAAACCCAAGTGTACCCCAGATATCTCTCAATCTGCTTAATTACTGCCTAATTGATTACTGAGAGATAGCTTTGTAAACTACATTCAAAGGGTGTCATCAAACGCTGGTGTCAAGGAAGAGCGTGTGAGCCCATGGAGAGAAAGATATGTGTGCATACACAGTTTACATACACAGTAAATACACCGACACATGACAACTGTACACCGACTGCAGCAGCTGTAATGGTATAATGTCATGGAATAATTAGAGACAGAAGGAACTGATTAGAATGTGTGAGTGTGTTGGTGTATTTCAAAGGGACTTTGCAGAGACCTGCCCACACTGGGGTTAATAGAATGACATTACTGTTCTTATTACTGCCACCATTATTTTTAGCATTAGTGCGAATTGCGCTAATATCTGTAATCGTTACTCTAATGGAAACATCAGCTGGCAATGGCCCAATGTTGAAATCCTGCTAGCTGCATCCAAGCATGTAAACATATAAAAGGCTCTTACAATTTTTAATAAAATACAAATTTTCAAAGACAATACTTTCACCCAAAAATGAAAATTATCCCATGACTTACTCACCCTCAAGCCATCCTAGGTGCATATGACTATCTTCTTTCACACAAACACAATCTGAGATATATTCAAAAATATTTAATGGTAGTGAATGGGGGGTGTGATTTTTCATAAAAATAATCCGTACAGCTCCAGGGGGTTAATATAGGCCTTCTGAAGCGAAGCGATGGGTTTTTGTAAGAAAAATACCCATATTTAAATCTTTATTAACTATAATAACTAGCTTCTGGCAGACGTCCTAACGCATCGATTTGCGGCAGAACAGTAACCCCTGACACATTGACAAACGCGGAAGCACAGAAGATAGAGCAAAACAAAACACCGGTCACGAATTAGAAGTCTAAACAGAGAATTTTAAGGAGAAATATCGGAGGATTTCGATATAAGAGAAGACGAGCTTGAGTTTGTTGCACAGCCCTATTTGTTTAAACCGCAAGAGGTGTCTAAGCTTATGATACTCCTACGTCATACATCGCATCAAGTGTTATTCTTGTGGCACAAGTCGACTTGCGCAGTATGTGGTCATCTGCCGGAAGCAAGTTATTTTAGTTAATAAAGCTTTAAAAATGGATATTTTTCTTACAAAAACCAATCGCTTCGCTTCAGAAGCCATTATTAACCCCATGGAGCTGATTGGATTATTTTTTACGATGAATGGATGCCTTTTTTTGGGCTCCAAAATCTCCCACCCCCCATTCACTACTATTATAAAGCTTAGAAGAGCCAGGATATTTTTAAATATATCTCCAATTATGTTCGTCTGAAAGATGATAGTGAAGATGATTAAATCATGGGATAATTTCCATTTTTGGTCGAACTAGCCCTTTAAGGTATAAGCAGCTTCAATAAAGATAAAAGAAAATAAAGCCTGTATTGTAAAAGCCCAGTCATTTTATTGAGGTTCACTGTGACTGGAAAGCGTCTCTGATTTTACACAATGTGTCCACAGAGCTTAATTATGGACGTGTGCGCAGGCATGCATACCCTGTTGATTAATTCTCCCACCATGCCAGTCCATGACCCATTAGGCTCTGGAGCTCCATACAGGCCGTCATCCACCAGCTTGATCCGGAACGAAAACTTCAGTATGTCTGCCAGCTCCCGCAGCATATCCACACAGAATCCCTCATACTGATCGTTACCCTGGAAGTCCTGGTAATTTGCCTTGCGCATCACGTATGGATTCTCCTATAAAACAGGATGAAGGTAACATTTAACGCTGTACTATTCCACTCTAAATTTCCATACAGTGAAGCACCATAAACTCAATGAAAGTCAAAAGCCATACATTGGAAGTGGCATTTTGATTGGTGTTAAGCCATGAAATGGCAGTAAAATCCAGTGAAACGGTGCTTCCTTAGCCTTGACATGTGAAAGTACTTTTTTGGCTGCAGCTTCTTGGTTTGAATGTATTATATTTTTTGAATGTATTATATCAGTATGATGTTGCCTGTGGATAGCAAACCTTCTTTTTTCTTCTTTTTGCAAGCACATGATGCAAATAAGATGGTTAATAATGAAGGGATGACTTGTGGTTGTTTTGATTTAAAAAAAAACACAGAACAAATACAAGCAGTAAGCTATTTTAAAACAATTAGAGTCAGATACATTTGAATGTTTTAGGGAATTGCTTAAATGTGTTTGTTGCCTGGAAGCAACATTGTATGACAGTGGAATTAATAATAATGCAGTGAATATGGATGCAATCACTGAAGGTGCTATATAAAATATTGCAACTAGTATATATTTTTAATTTAATTTACTCATACACTCTACTTTCATAATGGAACAGAGTGAAACAGTACAATCTATGGGAAAAAAAGCAATAGTTCTTTATGTTATCCATCTTAAATTGAGCATGAGCATGAGCTAGAACAATGTGCACTGATGATTTTTTCACAGTACGACTGGGAAAGTGCATTAAGAAAGTAAAAAAAAAAATGATTTGATGTTGACTTTAACATTACTGTACATTCATAATGCATTCAACAGAGGAATGCAGGTTTGCTTAAAGTGTTAGCCAAATTTCTGACGGCAAAAAATGTGTCTAGTCTGAATTTATGTTTGAGATTGTCAAACTGGAATCTACAAAGCTCTTCATACAAATACAAACTCAAGAAACAACATTATTATACTGTATAAGCTATGTGTAAGCAAGCAAGGCTTATCAGAGTCCATAATAACATTTAAGACACCTTAATGCAGAATTGGGTTTGGAGATGTGCTGTTTAAAAAGACTTTCCTTGGTCATGTGCAACATCTAAATCCATTTGAAGCTTGTACCAGTGAGTGCCAAATCTGTAAAAGCCCCATAATTCACTATTATCTCTTACGTATTGATCTGAAATGCTCAAAAGTTCTTTTTTCATGTGCTGCTAAAGCCACAAAGCCCATGGAGTCATATCTGGAGAAGTTCTTACCAGTATTGTGGTGACGGTGAGTGTCTTATTGGCTAACGTCTCAGACGTGTTGATGTCTAAAGACGTGGAGTTCATAGCCAACGTGTTATTGGAGTACCAGACACCAATCTGCACATGTAAAGTAAAAAAAAAAAAAAAAAATTAGAAGATGCTTCACTGCTTCATTTTAATTAAAAAGATTAAGTTAGAACTACTTACATGATGAACAAATATGCGTTAAATGAACTAAATAATATAAAATCATTTGTGACCCATTTGAAAACATGTTTGATCTCGCAAGGGGGAAACAGGCAGGAATAAACGAGTTCAGTGAATAAGACGAGGGGATGAAGGAGAGATAAAAGAGCATGAAGCGAGGGATCAATACTATGATCAATAAGAGAGGAGTGAAGTGGTGATTACTCCAGCTACCACCCATTCATTAGACCTCACAACCTTTTCCGTGATTCCGGATAAAATCCAGAGTTAGTGTTTGTCTGTGTGTGTGTGTGTGTATGTGTGTGTTACCTCTTTGTGACCCCCCTTGAATTTCTCAAGAATACGCAGCGTGTAATTGGTCCTCTGGCCCTTGCTGTTAAACTCCACGTGGCCCGTTAGGCCATCATACTCTACCTAAAATGAAAGAGAGAGAAGGGGGAAATTTAAACCAAGGGTAACAAACAAGAATGACGAATAGCATTAATTTTGACCTACAATATTAAGGCAGAAATTATAGCACAGACGGAGAAAAACAGAGAGACAGCCAGAGGACAAGTGAGAGGAAAACTTTGAGATGATTAAGAAAGTTAAGGTGAAGTGTCATTTCTGCTCTAACGGCATCACCGATTGCAATTGCAAAAATAATGACTGTTTTCATTATTATTGGCAAGTGAGGTAAACACTTGGAGTTATGGAGACAAACCGAGAATGGAGGATGAGAGGAGGTGTGGAGATGGTGCCAAATGGAGTGGTGAAATGATGGAGTGATGGGCAAACTGCAAAACAGATGGAGGGACACAATGAATGAAAGACCACACTTGTTCCTAGACAAACACAAACATAGTCTAGGATCTAACAGTTTATAATAGCTGCATTAAAATGATAAAATACAAGCAGACCTTCAGACAGGTTGCAATAAACAATGGACATCTGGTGTTAAGGGCACAGTTATAATTGCTTTGAAACTAATGCCAGTTGTAAAATGACTGTGGCTGAGCATAATCATTACAGAGGACGTAAAAGTCATACTGCATTGGTCACCATCAGGGCTGTCGATTGAGGGGACAAGCAGGAACATTGTCCCAGTCTCTGTGACAAGGGCGGCCCATTAAGTACTGAAGCTATTTGTGAAAAAAATAAAAATGGCATTTGTTGCCTATAAAATCAGTCATGGGGCCTGTGAATTGACTCTGCGTTAGAAAATTTTTAATCAAATTATACTATTTATTTATACAATTTATTATAATATTTTTACTAGCATTTTGTGTTATCTATATACAGTATCTCACAGAAGTGAGTACACCCCTTGTAAATATTTTATATCTTTTGATGTGACAACACTGAAGAAATGACACTTTGCTACAATGTAAAGTAGTGAGTGTACAGCTTGTATAACAGTGTAAATTTGCTGTCCCCTCAAAATAACTCAACACACAGTCATTATTGTCTAAACCGCTGGCCACAAAAGTGAGTACAACCCTAAGAAATAATGTCCAAATTGGGCCCAATTACCCATTTTCTCTCCCCGGTGTCATGTGACTCGTTAGTGTTACAAGGTCTCAGGTGTGAATGGGGAGCAGGTGTGTTAAATTTGGTGTTATTGCTCTCACTCTCTCATACTGGTCACTGGAAGTTCAACATGGCACCTCACGGCAAATAACTCTCTGAGGATCTGAAAAAAGAATTGTTGCTCTACATAAAGATGGCGTAGGCTATAAGAAGATTGCCAAGACGCTGAAACTGAGCTGCAGAACGGTGGCCAAGACCATACAGCGGTTTAACAGGACAGGTTCCACTCACAACAGGCCTCGCCATGGTTGACCAAAGAAGTTGAGTGCACGTGCTCAGCGTCATAGAGGATGTGTTTGGGAAATGATAAGTATACACTTAGGGGTATACTCAGTTTTGTGGTCAGCGGTTTAGACATTAATGGCTGTGTGTTAAGTTATTTTAAGGGGACAGCAAATTTACACTGTTATACAAGCTCTACACTCTCTACTTTACATTGTAGCAAAGTGTAATTTCTTCAGTGTTGTCGCTTGAAAAGATATAATAAAATATTTACAAAAATGTGAGGGGTGTACTCACTTCTGTGAGATACTGTACATAGCATTAGCAATTTATTTCATTTCATGTATTTTAATTATTTTATATTGTAAATTATATATGAAATATTTTTACATTTAATTTGTTTCATTTACTGTTGTCAATGCTGTTTTCTGCATAGTTTCACAGTGCTTAACATAGTTAAATGTTTCTTGATGGTGTTAAATGATGCACAGCGATACTCAATGCACAATAATGAATTAGTCAAGGTTTAAATTTATTGCGGAGTAAATTGAAAAGCAACCATCATAAACTGTTTCTTGTATATCGACGCCCAGGGGAAAGATTACAAAAACATTTTTCCTTGGAATAACATCCACTGATGAATTGTGCGCAACAAGACCAAGAATGTATGTTGAGAAAGTAAATAAGGTCAATTTAAATTTCATATTGGCTTTTATAGGCTTTGTTAAAGTCAATAAGCAGTTGCATGCAGAATCCCATCAACATAAAAACCAGATTAAAACGGGCTTCCACAGCTCATCAGAGACGATACAGCCCTAAAGACCAAACACTAAAGTCATCAAATACATCAGAAAATGGCTGCCAAAGGTGTAGCCATGGTGACAAGTACCATGCGCAGGTAGTTCATGAGACTGGTGCCGTGCTGCCAGATGAGTGAGGAAGTGCAACTCAGAGGCTTCACTCCAATCTCCTGACTGCGGTTCAGCTCTCGCACTGCTCCGACCACCACATGCACTGCATCGAACATCAGCGCAGATGACAACTGTAGGTGGAGAGAGAACATGAATGAAACGAGACGAGAGATATGCTGAAGCCAAGGCAGAAAGATGGTGGAGAAGAAAAAGAGAATAAAGAAATGTAGAATTGAGAAAGACAGCAAATGAGGTCATTAGGGGGACAAGGAGACTTCACGTCTGTTAGGGCCCTACAGCAACTGTCTTCCTCCTGAACGTCTAACATAGGTTCCTAAATTACGTTGTGTGGCGCACATTCTATTTGGACACATTTGAAAAAAACCTTCTGGCAGAAATAACATCTCATTATTCCACAGAGTTAGTAGTTACTACGGTTTATAGTTTGCAGTTTTTTTCCCATCCTAAGCAAATCTGGTTTAAATAATGCAGTGGAATGTCAATCAAATTACTGAAATTATGGAGGCTCTTGGAATCTAAAAAGCATTTTTATATGCTAACACAACCAAATATTTCACTGATATACATCTCCTGACAAATGTGGTTTTAATTGTTTGATTTAAAAAATGTTAACGATAATAAGAACCTCTCACACTTCAAGTGACACAGCAAGTAAGTCTGCACTCTTTACCTTGAATTTGACTTGAATTACCCGTTATATTTGTGAGCTGTAATGTTTCTCATATATTTGCATGAAAGTATATAATTGTAAGCTCACCGCTGGACCAGGGTATGGGCTGAGGTCACAACCTTCCCTCCATGACAGGTTTAAGCTTCTGATGAACTCCAGGTAAAAAGGATGACTGCTGTTCAACATGGAGAAGCCAATGATATTTGACTGATCATCTACAACATCATCCAACCTCAACAGAGGGAAATCCTGAAAGAGAGAGCAAGAGAGAGACTAACTTACAAAGTACTGTGGACACAATATTGTGGTTTTGGCACTACAAATACTTTAACCGCTTTAATTAACATCTAGAGAAAAGCCAATTCTTGCTTATTACCAAAGTCCCTAAGACAAGTCAATTCACTCGGCGGCCATCTCTGAAACACCTCTCGGGCATCCAAGTGCAGCTCCTATCTCTTTGAATGGGGAAACATCAAATTCTCTAAAGCTGTTTGCCAAGCTTTCGATTAAATTTCATATTTGAAATCACCAATAAAATCTGACAACAACTGTCTCACAAATTTAGTTTCTAAACGCTCGAACGGTATTTTTCAGGCTGGATCAACCTAATGCGCATGGGCAGTCCTAAATGCGCGTCTCTTGTGCCTTATTTCGCAGGCGCGCGTCTGATTGTTTCTATAGAAACCGGAGCTTCTAACGGCTGCTGCAGTGACACGATGACTTTACCAATCGGCGATTTAGAAGGTGTGAGTTATTCCGCCATATTGCACGTTGCACTTTCTCCCATTAATAATAGGAGTGACGTGTCTTGTGTTATTCTATAGTCTTTGTTATTAAAGGTGCTACAGAGGATCTTTTCGTCGACTGAGAAACCAAAGACTTGTTACTGAGTTTTTGAAATGAGCGCATGCGTAAGAACAACCCCCCTCCTTCACAGCTCATTTCGAGGGAACGACTCCCAAAACTCGTGCACGAATGAAACACGAGTGTTTACCACCGGCATTCGCTGTGTAGTGTTAGTGGATTCATTATGTCCGACTCACCACAGGTAACTCATAATCTGCAGTTGTTACTCCTGTCTCCTGACAAAAACATTGCATGCAGCGCCTGTGAAGTGTGGAAAATTACTGGATCGTGCAGCCGCGCTCGTCTCTCACAAGGAACGTCATGGCAGTGATTGACAAGCCAGAGGGCCAATCGTTTATGCGATGATTGTATTGTGAGGTAGTGCAGTTTGGCCGCCATTTTACCTCCCTGTACTGTGAGCTACTATAAGGTAAGTTTGACAGAATTCTCTTAGCACCGTGTCAGCACTACTTTAACAATATAAATATTTTAAATGGACCATTTTTACGAATATATTATATAAAAGTATTAATAATATAGGAATGGTGCTGTAATTTAGTAAGAATGGTTTATTTTTTAAGTTATTGACGTTCATAGTCATAAGAGACAGTACTGGTGAAAATATGAGAGCAAAATCAATGAATATTAAAAATGTATGGATTCAGACTATTAAAACTGCAACACATTAAATCTGAGAAAGTAGTGAGAGGTCAGAAAAGTAAAATTCCCAGGGTTTTGTCTTATCTTAACTTGGCTTATAATGATTGTAGTGTGTGACCTCTAACGTTATACTAGTATACTGTATAGTGGCCTTCACTATACAACATTTCAATCCTATGAGATTGCAAACATTTTAACAACAGTAATTTTACTGATGAACTCATTTGAAAGTTTTGAAAATAGTCTAGAAATGACAGAAAAGGACGCAAAAGTGGCATTCAACATAATAATGAAACCATTTGTACAGTATAAAATATATTACAGTTAAAGGCACCATACATCACACATTTATAGTGATTAGGTAAATGTGTGCTTAACTCAAATGCAATGTTTACATATTATTCAGAAAAGGTCTAATTTTTTTTTTAAATAACTACATTTGCCTGGCCAGTTTTTCGCAATTACCCACTGCTCCCTATGGGTTTGGGAAAACCCTCATCCATAAATAAATAGTAATTTACTGAAGGCAATATTCAACCCTGCTAGGATTCCACTCAACATAAGTGGTGCCCATTGGGAACGTTCAAGGAAAACATTAAAAATGGGCTCAATTTTTTTTTAGAAAAGCCATTTTTTTGTCCTTGAGTATAATGGCTTTAACCTTGTCTGCTAAATCAGTCAGTGCTTATACTTTCTCACCTATTGGCAAGTGGATAATCCCAAGAGGTACAGTAGGCAGTGAGTCTGTCAATGGAAAAGTCAACAAAGACTTTTTCTATAGCTGTGTAGAAGCAGTGGGAAAGCTCTTGGTGGATCCACCAATTGGTTTTAGATTATTTATCACAAACTTTTGCTTTCTATATGGCAGCTGAAGGAGGATCCAACTTCACCTATGAAGACTCCCATTCAGTTTTTAATTCCAATATGTCTGCAATTATTGATTCACTCTAAAACCTTCTGAAGTCCAGGTGCATTTCAAGTGAAGCAGTGGAATGATCTTGTTATGTCATTGTCCCCTTCAGCAGCATAACATCCTTTTGATTCCTCCTGAGGATCCTTGTCGTATAGTTTATGAATGGAGGTATGACAGATACTGTAACTATTTGTGAAGGGCTTGATAATGGCAAGTGTCTTTCATCTTTAGTCTGCTCTCAATTAAATTGCTGACAATGTGAATCTGACAAGACGATGACCTTATTCAAGAGGCAGACTTAATTTTAGAGACTGCTACTGAAAGCCATCACTCAGCAGCCACCAATGAATCTAGCATACAATTGCAATATTGCCTTGAAGTTGTCTGCATTTGTCCCTGATCTTGGGGAATCTGATCTTTGCCAAAGTCAGATTATTAAAAGCCTATGCTTGAATTTTAATGTTCAAATGAGCTGTTTCATAAGGAGAAGAAAACAAAGACTGAATTTTGTTTTATTACACTTTATAAAATATGTACATTGAAAATTCTTTATGCCATGACGGCACTTAAAAGTGGTGCATTACTAAATTAAAAAAATCACACTAAAATATAATTTAACTCATCTTCTTTCACACTCCTATGTATCTTTAGACTTTTTTTCAGTTGGCACGCTCTTAGCAAAATTGCTTCCTTACTGCAGAGTGAGCTCTGGCTTCCTCCCAAAAACAAAAATAAATAAAAATTTCATAAAAAATGCATGTTAAACAAATTTAATCTCTAAACGTTTTAAATATTAAATATTTGCCATTCACTGAGGCCATATGAAACATGTTTAGACAGTCTCAAATCTTATCTTCCATGATTCAATTTGCCTCACAAGGTCAAATACTTTAGCCTACCTCAACTTGTAACAGTTGTATTAAAATCCCAAGCTCACAGCAGAAGCATATGCGACCTCAAAACAAGGACATAATCCACCTCATCCGCAATGATAATAATAAACGGCATTGATGCGCTTTGCATCTGTGACGAGCTGGTCAATGGCCAGGCTTGCTGTTGCTGTTACTGGATGAAAGTGGGTTAAGGGGAGAAAGTGTAGTGTGTCATTGCACAAAGTGAAAAAAGGGGTTTGTTTACCATTGTGGTGAGAATATACTTGTAGAAGGCCGATGTCATGCCTAATTCTGAGGCCTAGAGAAAGGGAGAAACAGCAAGAGATATGTTGTATGTCAGAGATCTAATCATAACTCATACTACATCTGCACAGTCGAGTCATGTCAGGTTTTTCTATCTATCTATCTATCTATCTATCTATCTATCTATCTATCTATCTATCTATCTATCTATCTATCTATCTATCTATCTATCTATCTATCTATCTGTCTGTCTCAGTTGTGTTGAACACAATAGTCTGGAAAAAATCAGGTTGCAAATTAAAATCCCATTTAAACCTAGCTATAAACTAAGCTTAAGTACTTTGAAAAATGTAAAACAAATGGCATTATATAGAGAGAGAGATTAATTTTTTTAAATTCACCTCATCAGATTGTATTTAAAAAAGAACTGGAAAAAAATTTAATATCCTTAAAGGTGCCCTAGAACCAGTTTTTACAAGATGTAATATAAGTCTAAGGTGTCCCCTGAGTATGTCTGTGAAGTTTCAGCTCAAAATACCCCATAGATTTATTTAAATTAATTTTTTTAACTGCCTATTTTGGGGCATCATTAACTATGCACCGATTCAGGCTGCGGCCCCTTTAAATCACACGCCCCCCTAAATAGTGACAACTCTCTTGTCTCCGTGAATACAGTAAGAAACGATGGTAACTTTAACCACATTTAACAGTACATTAGCAACATGCTAACAAAACATTTATAAAGACAATTTTCAAATATCACTAAAAATATGATATCATGTATCATGTCAGTTATTATCGCTCCATCTGCCATTTTTCACTATTGTTCTTGCTTGCTTACCTAGTCTGATGATTCAGCCGTGCACAGATCCAGACATTAATACTGGCTGCTCTTGTGTAATGACTTGAACAGGGCATATGCAAATATTGGGGGCATACATATTAATGATCCTGACTGTTACGTAACAGTCGGTGTTATGTTGAGATTCGCCTGTTTGCCAGGTCTTTTAAACAAATGAGATTTATATAAGAAGGAGGAAACAATGGTGTTTGAGACTCACTGTATGTAATTTCCATGTACTGAACTCTTGTTATTCAACTATACCAAGGTAAATTCAGTTTTAGATTCCAGGGCACCTTTAAATCAAAAGTAAAAGGACCCCTATATAAGCAAACATACCTTCTTTAATATAAGTATCGACACTGATGCATTAGCATCAATGATAATAGTCGCAACTTTGTCATCACGGATTTCCTTCAGCAAGGGGGTGGGGTCCAAGTTTTCATCGAGCATTCTGACTGAGAGTGTTTCCCGGGATATGAGGAAGTGACGCACAAGCTCCTCCAATCGCAGCAGGCCTGAGGGTGTAGCATAAAACCCCAAATCTTTATACAACTCCTTTATATAAGCATTTTGAAAACATTTTCAATATATATTCCAGGGAATTTGTGAAAAATTAGCAAAAAAAATTTTTTAACAACGATTGTATATCAGAATGGCTATTCAGCATAAATGTCACGTTGGCACATTAAAATAAATGTCATGCAACCATCTAAAACCTTTTAACAGCTTTCATAAACTGTCAATTGCAGTAAACCTTAACTTACTTTCCAACCTGCTTCTCCATATTAAAGTCAGTGACTATCGAATTAAGTGACTTTGAGAGCCATTAAAGTTAATTCTGTATGTACATAAATTTGTGCTCTAAGCCACCACAAAATCCATATGGTGACTTCATTGATTTTGGACTGCAGTCAACAAGATGCACAGCTAACGATAACAGCAGGGTGGAAGTGATGAAAGAGTGCTTTCTCACAAAAACAAACAAAAAATACCCTACCACTGAGTGGTGGTAACCATACTCTCTCACACATCCACATTAGTAAGGAACCAATGAATAGATGAGCACATCTATGCATGCTAATGTGCACAGAGAACTTAAACATGCCTGCACAAACATAACTGCCTGCATCTTAGACTAATGCTCTCTTACACTTGAACATGAGCACAGGCTGCAATAATAAAGCATGGGATAAGCGCAGACATGCAAACAGCAGTAAACAGTGGTGCGTGAAACCGTAGCACCATTACCCAGACCATACCAATCAAGCGAGAGCTGCTTACATCAGCAAGGCATGAGAGATCAACTTGCAGTCAGCATCGTAACGGCTCATATACATTTTACTTTAGTGTGCTAACTACTTCTCATTAAGCTTAATCAACAAAGTATAACAAATACAGTTAATATTTCTTCTTGTTTGTCTGTATGATGACACAATCCTCAATGTGATGTCCCTCCTACTCCTCTGAAAAACATAGGTTCAGTATTTTTGTATACATCAGTGATAATCATCCGACATCACCAGAAAGATAGGTGTGCTTTTTTAATTAAGAAATAAGTTAAGTGCCTCCAATCATGCCTATCCACCTTATTCCTATAACCCCATGACGCTTTGCGTGAATTATGGATGTAATTCCCACTAAGCTGTAAACAATCAGTGAAAGGCTCACTCAATTAACGCAGTAAGTTTTTTTTTAAAAAACTGAGTACAATAAGATGACATTATTCTACTCACTGTTTAAACATTAAACAACATTAAAAGGACATTTAAAAGTGTAAAAGCATCAACAAGACCACAAATGTGCAGCATATGTTGTCTTTTTTTCGTATTATTACAGTGGAATGCAAAGGGAAAAAGAAAATAATCATGAGGAAAAGAATGCAGCGACTGAAAAAAGCTCTTGCCATAGATATTCTTGTTATAACATGTCACATTAAAATACCAAGTGTTACATTATTCTGATGATGCCTGAAAATAAAACATGAAGAAAAATTGACAGCTCATTCAGTCAAACTGAAGGATAAGCTTTAGGGCAGCCTTATGTTTTGAAATGAATTGTTTCAGTCTTTTTGAATGGAAATTCCCCAAACTGGAAATGCCACCCATAATTCAAAACGCAGTAGGCTCGTCAGGAATAAGTTGGATATTAACAGTTATTAAATAAGGTTAAATCATATCAGTTTTATAATGTTACTTTGGCCCTTATGCTACTTTTATTTGAAGGGACAGTGGGATATTGAACGAGATGGGTGATCAGGAAATGTAAATTGTTAATGTTAAAATGTTAAAGGTTAGTTCACCCAAAAATGAAAGTTCTATCATTAATTACTCACCTTCATGTCGTTCCAAACCCGTAAGACCTTCTTTCATCTTTGGAAGACAAATTAAGATATTTTTGATAAAATCCAATGTCTCAGTGAGGCCTCCATTGACAGCAAGATAATTAACACTTCACTCTAAAAAATGCTGGGTTAAAAACAACCCAAGTTGGGTTGAAAATGGACAAACCCAGCGATTGGGTTGTTTTAACCCAGCAGTTGGGTTAAATGTTTGCCCAACCTGCTGGGTAGTTTTACTTAACTCAACTATTGTTTAAAAATTACAGTATTGCTTACTTAAAATGAACCCAAAATATCTTGAAAATTAACATTTATTAATATGTTTAATAAATGAACATTTTACTTTCATTTTAGATTTATTTTAAGTCAGCCATATAGTCATTTTCAAACAATAGTTGGGTTAAATAAAAACTACCCAGCAGGTTGGGCAAACATTTAAGCCAACTGCTGGGTTAAAACAACCTAATCGCTGGGTTTGTCCATTTTCCACCCAACTTGGGTTGTTTTTAACCCAGCATTTTGTGTTTCAATTGCCCAGAAAGCTACTAAAGACGTATTTAAAACAGTTAATGTGACTACAGCGGTTCAACCTTAATGTTATGAAGTGACGAGAATACTTTTTGTGCACCAAAAAAAAAGAAAAAAACTTCATTCAACAATATCTAGTGATGGGTGATTTCAAACACTGCTTCATGAAGCTTCGAAGCTTTACAAATCTTTTGTTTCTAATCAGTGGTTCAGAGTGTATCAAACTGCCAAAGTCACGTGATTTCAGTAAATGGGGCTTCGTTACATCATAAGTGTTTTGAAACGTTTCAGAATTTCAATGGTTCATGTGACTTTGGCAGTTTGATACATGAAATCGCCCATCACTAGATATTGAGGAATAAAGTTGTTATTTTGTTTTTTTGGTGCACAAAAAGTATTCTTGTCACTTCATAACATTAATATTTAACCACTGTAGTCACATGAAGTTTTTTAAATACGTGTTTAGTACCTTTCTGGGCATTTGAAAGTGTTAATTATCTCGCTTTCAATGGATTCCTCACTGAGCCATTTGGATTTAATCATAAATATCCTAATTTGTGTTCCGAAGATATGGGTGTGGAACCACATGAGGGTGAGTAATAAATAACAGAAATTACATTTTTGGGTGAACTAACCCTTTAAATCCAGATTTGAACTTACACTACTGTATTAACTAATGCATGTGTGCTAACTGCTAGGCCACAGCGGCAACATTTTTACTTAATATAATGTCATTATCATCATGCAGAAAAATGAATCCATAAGAATAAAGCTAATAAAAGGTTTAATCTTATAAAAATATGTAATTTGCTGAAGCAGTGGCATCAGCGTTAATAACATCATATAATAGGCACCAAGCCTAAGGATAATGCACTTAAAAATAAAATGAAATGCATTGTGAATCGGCGACTGTGAAATGAATTAGAAAAGGTGCTGTGAACAATGAACAATTCAGCCTGATCTATAACAGCTGAATGAAAGAATGGGCAGTTCATTGTTGATAGTGCCGACGCTTTCCCTGCAGACTTACACTCTGCTTTGGCACAGATCAGGCTGGCCGTCGGATAACTGAAAGAGCGCAGAATGGCACCGATGGCCAAGCTTAAGTCCTCGTTGCTAGGATACAGCGTCACTGAGGCAAAGCGCAGATATGGCAAGCGTGGCGTCTCCTCTGGACCAATCTTGATGTGAGGGATCTGGGAGGAATGGGCAAAAATAAAGAGGAAGATTTAGAAGAATAGACCCACACAGGTTTTTAATGGCAGATGCCAATATCTAAAGCAGCGATTTTCAATCTTGCTCCTGGGGAGTCACAGCACTGCACTTTTTGCGTGTCTCTCTTATTTATTCTGACTTGTAAAAAGTGTTCACGTCCTCGTAGAACTCATAACTTGACCATGCTCCTACTTGTACCATGTGACTGCTGTACCACCTGACCACTGCAGATTTATACTGCTGTTAGTAGTGTTGCTATAGAAATGCATAATTCAGCTCAGATTAGAATGTGTATTGGGTAATTACGACATGCCGTGAATGCAGCATAAACTTAGCATGTCAGATAAGAGAGACTTACAAAATGTGCAGAACATTCTATAAAACTTTCTTAAAAAAACTTCACATTTTTCACAAGATTAATAATAATAGTAATAATAATACATGTTTCTTGAGCACCAAGGATCATGTGATACTGAAGACTGGAGTAATGATGTTGAAAACTCAACTTTGCATCACAGAAATAAATTACATTTTAAAATATATTAAAATAGATTTTTTTTTTTTTTTACTTTGTTTTTGATCAAATTAATGCAGTCTTGTTGAGCATGAGATTTCTTTCAAAATTACAAATTATTCTTTTTTTATGAATTTATGATTACAAACGATAATAACAAATGTTTATTAGAGTGCCTTGTAAATTCAAATTCAGTTCCAACATTTAAATTGAGGTAGCAGACAGAATATTGAATCGCAAAATTAACTTTGTCAAGTCTTGATAAAGACTTGTTAGAAAGTTTAACAAATAGTTTGGTCCATTAACTACTATGTACTTACATTTAAATTAATCATTTGATACAATGCACTTATTGTGTACATACATGTTTCTACATTGTACTTATAATTTAAAAATACCTGCATGTAACTACATCTGTAATTAATTTCTGTAATTACATTTATAATTACACTGTTGACTCATCCCTTACACCTTACCCCTATCCTTAATCCTACCCATACCACCAAAGCTTTCCCTAACCTTACCCGTATCCCACCTCAATAGCTGCAAATGTGTTTTGCAATTCAATATAACCCAGTAAGTACATTGTAATTATTTTTTGATGTAAGTACATAGTTGTTAAGGCCACTTAATATAAAGTGGGACCAATAGTTTTAAGTCTTAAAGGGACAGTTCACACAAAAATGAAAATTCTGTCATTAAAGGATTTGTTCACTGATAATGTTTATGTCTTTCTTTCTTCAGATGAAAAGAAATTATGGTTTTTGAGGAAAACATTCCAGGATTTTTCTCCATATAGTGGACTTCAATGGCTACCAATGGCTGGAAGTACCAAGCAAGTATTTACAAAGCGAACATGCAAAGACTAAGTCAAAAGGCCTCTACAAAAAAAGGTAAAACAATGCATGACCTTTCCAACGTTATTAGGTAATGCATGGCGCATCGCAGAGCAGTGCAAGATGAGCATTTGTCAACCCGTTGGTAGCCGTTGAAATCCACTATATGGATGGAATGATTTCCTCAAAAACCTTAATTTCTTTTCGACTGATAAAAGAAAGACATAAACATCTTGGATGACATGGGGGTGAGTAAATTATCAGGAAATTTTAATTATGAAGTGAACTAATCTTTTAATTACTCACCCTCGTGTTGTACCAAACTCATAAGACTTACGTTCATCTTCGGAACACAAATGGAGTTTATAAAATTCAGTATCATCAGTAAAATAAACATAATGATAATTTACCATAACATGAATATTTCTTTATAACAGGCAAATATATGTCTACTAAACCTTGGTGGAGTCATGTGGAAATATTTTAATGATGATTTATATTATTCAATAACTGGGACATCATGCGGTTCGGGAGATAGGCCTAATAACATGCGTCTGTTGACATGGCTCCAAACAAAACTTCTGGAACAGATAAAAAGTTCCAAGAACGAAGAAAGTATGTTTTTTTTTTTTTTTATATTTTAATTCTTATTTAGTCTTGACAAACCAATACATTCATAAGCAAGTCGTAAAGCAATAACTCCAGTCCAGGTCTCCAAATGCCAAAAAAGTAACTTTCGGTTTACACATTAATAATCAAAAAGTTCTTATGCGTGGTTCATAAGATATGAAAAAATTTGGGTTTAAACAACCTAGCATATTTTATTATTGTTTATCATGCTGTAATTCATTAGTAAATCGCGCATTTAGAAAGCCGATTCGGCTATGTGTTTTAGTTTTTCTGACAGATGGTGCCAGTGCATTACTATTATCAATTAAAATTTGGTTTTAATTTTACTTAATTGTTTTTACTGCCAATTTTTAAAAAATGTTTTAATGGGTTTCCCTTTACATATTTATATGTGTTTTTCATAACTTGCAGTTTGTTTCCTTGATGTTTTTTAATTCCATTAACTATAGAAAACTGGCAGCGCACCTTGCATAAACCATTGTAATTATTGGTTCATGCAATAATAAAGATAGGGGCCCCTTCACAAAGTTTTGCTTAGGGCCCCCGAAAGTGTAGGCTCGGCACTGCTGCTCTTTTTTCTGAACTTTTTGAAGCGGAGGGACGGAAAGCTCTCAGATTTTAACAAAAAGATCTTTATTTGTGTTCCGAAGAGGAACGGAAGTCTTAGGAGTTTGGAACGACAGAGTGAGTAATTAATGACAGAATTTTAATTTTTGGGTGAACTGACCCTTTAAAGCCTTGAAGTGGCCTTACAGACAGAGTGATAGAACAACAGATAGATTATTGGATGAATGTCTGTTTTTTCGTTAAAGCACTGCCTAAAAACCTAGCATTGTTTTATTTATTTTTTATTTAGTAGTTTCCAGGTTTAAATTATATTGAAAATCTGGGATTAAAAATGCTGACCACACTGTGTATAAATATACAATTTAATTATAGTAAATTAGGTGTACACAAAATGAACAAAATTAAAAGCACGTTCATTTTACGAAATATTATATTGTTAATTGGCTGAGTAGGCACCAAAACAGCCAGATATCAGCCAATTAATCATCCTGGCTGATATATCATTCTCTCTATCCGTAAGGAAGGAAGAAGAGAGAGAAAATATGGAAAATTAGGTCAGAGGGAGAGATGCTTTTCAAGCAGCAAAGCAAAGGCACACAGGAAATAATGGCCTGTGGCTGAGGAACAGTGTAAATTTATCATCTCAGGAAATGCTCTCACAGACACATAGGCAAATGCACTTCCTTTCATTCTCACCTCTTTTTCCCCACATATGTGACTGACAGTGGATCCAGAAGCAGGACTAGAGGCAGGACCAATGACAGAGACCACTCCCTTTGGCAAGATCTGACACACTTGGAGGGGTAAAGATATATTATTAGAAAGAGACAGATAAATAAGGCTACAATGAGAGAGAGGTAGAGAGCAGGGTGATAGAGCAAGACAGTGACTGAATGAGAAAGGGACAGGGTAGAGAGAGAGACAGACATTGCAGTGGGCAGAGAAAAAGCCAACATCTTGGACGCCGTCCAGTTCTGTGTCCTGTTCCTAGATGATATATCAAATTAGGAGTCAATGCAAAGCTCTTTTTGATTAATTACATCAATAAGCACAACACAGATTTATGCTCTGCCTACAGGAGATTGCTGCTCTAATTCTACAGAAGAACGAGGAGGAGAGAGAGAGAGAGCACAGGGTGTATATTTAGATGAAAAGATTTCTTTCTTGCTTGCTTTTGAACTGTTGCATTGAAATGTTCAGGGCACTGTGCATGTGTGACAAGGGTATGTAATTCATTTAGCAACAAATGAAAATCCTTTATCCTCCTGTTATATTCACATGCTCTGCTGTGAGTGTGTGTTATCAGTCCATTTCAGTCCAGTGGTAAAGTGAAAGGTGTTTTTTTTTCTTTCTGTATTGTGCTCAATACAGCAGTGCATATTATTCTAAAGAGAAAAAAAGCATGTCTTTCATCCAAATGTAATAACTTTATCCACTAAAAATATTGTTAACCAACAGTTAAGTGGCTTAAATATTAAAGAAAAAAAAAAAATTTGTAGACTATTGTAATAATTCAATTCTGGTTAACAATAATGGTATATTATATTATATTATATTATATTATATTATATTATATTATATTATATTATATTATATTATATTATATTATATTATATTATATTATATTATATTATATTATATTATATTATTATACACTGCCCGGCCAAAAAAAGTCACACATGAATTGGTACATCTGAGTCCATATCTTAAATTCATTGAAAGACTTTGGGAAGTGCTGGAGGAGACTTTACAGTGACTTTTATTTTGCCGAGCAGTGTATATATCATTACATTTAAAGGGCACCTATTATGCAAAATTCACTTTTACATGGTGTTTGACCATAAATGTGTGTTGGCAGTGTGTGAGCAAAACCACCCTAGAATGAGAAAAATCCACCCAGTGTTTTTTTTACAATCTCAATAATTCATAAGCACTGTCTCAGAACGCCCTGTTCTAAGATTGCTCTCACTGTGACGTAGAATTGCGCTAAGCCCCACCCACGTGGTTTGATTGACAATCTGGTTTTGGCATAGACCCCGCCCTCGGTGATCTGTCAACCATCCTCCATTGTTTCAACGACAGCCGGTAATGTCTCCTAAGAAACATACGTGTTCTGTGGGATGTAATAATGAACATAGTAGTTTTCACTTACTTGAAAACGCAGTGGATGGATTTTATTTACGAAGGAAAGGCGCCACTCAAAATTCCAAAATACGTTTATGTTTGCGCGAATCATTTATTGACTGACTGTTTTGAGAACGAGGGTCAATTCAAAGCAGGTCTTGCTTCTAAGTTAATCCTCAAGTGTGGATCGTTGCCTACTGTTCGCGATCCAACGTCACCTCCAGAAGAAGTAAGTGTATTTAATGTTTTTTGAGCAAATAGTCATTTCAGTCGATGTCAGCCAATTCAATAACAAATGCGTCTAAAGTTGTTGTCGTCGTCGTAGAATGTCTGTGTATATAATTTAAACCTTGTTTGTATAGTGTGTATCTAACGTACTTAGCAAACGTTATCACAGTATTTGTGTTTGTAGTTTCAAAAAATTGCGCGAACGTTATCACAGTGTGTGTGTGTGTTGCACATCCATAATTGCAAAGGGGACGCGATTAAAACTATAAGTACATAAATGTATCAAATAACCATTCAGAGACGTCCTGCTCCATTCTCAATTGTGTTTCTTCTGCCGGAGTCTCTTCATCATCTGGGTCTGATTCCGGTTCAAACATGTACGGCTGAATAACATACAAAACAGCGAGTCTCTCATTCTCAGCCATTCTGCTTCTACCGACTGTATATTGCCATAGGTATGCAAGTTACGCCCTCATCCAAAGGCAGGGCGGGGATATGCAGCTCATTTATATTTAAGGTGGTACACTACAAAACAGCTCTTTTTAAAACAGGCTCTAAAAATGACATTTTCAAATGGTTATAATAAATTTAACTGTGGGGTATTTTGTGCTGAAACTTCACAAATACATTCTGGGGACACCCAAGACCAATATTACATCTTGTAAAAAGGGGCATAATAGGTGCCCTTTAAAAAAGAAATCACTCAAACTTGACCTTCAACTTTGACTTTCCATTCAAAACGCATCTTCATTCTGTTATAGAATGCCCTCTTTATAATCAATCAATTTCTAAAGAAGATTAAGAAAAAGATTATAGAAAGAAAAAAAACTAGGCATTATTTTAGACTACTTTTCTTTGTAATTCATCATTAAACCTTGCCAATAGTTAATTTAATTCTGATAATAGAGCTGCATGATTAATCGTTAAAAGATCAAAATCTCGATTCAAACACTCACGCGATCTTACTCCTAAATGACAGCGATTCGTCTATGTCTATTAAACCTTTGACAAATACAATCACAGCAAACATTAAAATCTGCATTTACACTGTCGCTGACCCAGAGAGAGCAGCTGTTGTGGTGTTAAACAGCTTAAAAAACAGTCTTTTCAACAACACATTATTAACAGTTCTGTTAAAATAATTCAAATGATCACAGAAGTACTGGGATAAAAGACTATAGTTTTAATATGAACACTAATGTCTATGGTAGCGATAAAAATATAGCAAGTCACCTTTTAAAAGTAACTTGATGCACCAGTGTTACACCAGTTGTTGTAAAAAATTTATTTGTCATTGAATCATTCATTCAAGAGATTCATCCAGTAATGAAACAAGTGAAGTCTTTATGAGTGAGTCATTGAATCATTCATTCAGACCGATATACAACAAATTATAACAAGTAAATCATATCAAATTAATTAAATATTTTTAAAATAGACTGCAGCTATTAAAATTTTGTCAGAACCTCTTGTAAATTACATGTTTAGTTATTTTATTTTGAATTTTGGGAGAACCGTGATCTCCATTTTTTCTCCCTCCAAAAAAACTGATTCTCAATTTATCCAGAATCATGCAGCTCTATCTGATAACAATAATATAATATAATATAATATAATATAATATAATATAATATAATTAATATAATATAATATAATATAATATAATATAATATAATATAATATAATATAATATAATATAATATAATATAATATAATATAATATAATATAGCAAATGGCAATACTTGACCTTTAGCCTTGACTTTTCATTCAAAATGGCCACTTTCTATAAGCTAATCAAATAAAAACATGTATGACCCTATAATTTGTTCTTGTTGAATTTTCATTGAAGTTGTTTTAGTCAAAATATTTTACATTACAGAATTAAAATTAATACCAGTGTGTGTAGTCATTTTGTTAGACTCACTTGTGTCTGTAGTCTCGTATTGAGAGTCTCTCTGCAGCTCAAAGATGTCGACCTCCACGCGTGCTCGTGCCGGGCCTTCCATCGCACTGTTGATGTTCTCTCGGGCCAAAGCCAATGCCAACCGCTCTCCACGTCCACATGCTGACTGATCATCTAAAATAGCAGCTGAAGAGCAACAATCTGGAATTTAATTGCATTGAATTTAATTAAAAGTTCTTGATGTTGATGATTGAAGTTTCGTTTGTTATTGCAAGATGATGGAGTTACTCATCTAGATTGAATAGAAACAAGTTTGCAAAGAATGTCGCATGTTGTGATGTTAACTGATTAGATTGTTCTATTGAGCGCATTTTGTTTGGAGGCTTGCCAGAGATTAATTGATGTTTTATTGTTCGCAATAATCAAGATGAACATGCTGATGCTTGAAGCAATCAGTCACATGCTGTGAACAGCCAAGTATAAGCGACTTTGAAAAAGGTTCCTGCTTGAAGCCGATAATATTGCTTAATTTCGCCTGAACTCTGCTCTAAAGTCAGTGGTTTCATCTAATGACTTAATCTTAGTTTTTAAAAAAAAGTCCAAAAAGAAACGATCCCAGCATATCTGAGATTATCGCTTCACACTCTCTCTTCTATAACAGGTGTTTACTTGAAAAAGATTAAGCCTAGTAGGAGGTCAGTACTTCAGAAAACGTATTTAAACATTAAATCAAGAACGAGCTTTGTAGTCACTATAAATGTGGGCTTCAGGTTGATGCTTGCCTCCATTACAAGTAAAGCATTTAGGTTATCTGGAGACTGTACCAATGCAGCTGATTTGCTCATTCCAATTAAAAGAGTTTTATTTTTTCACATAGCCTCTGTAAATAAAGCTGGAAGAACTGAGGCAGAATTAGACCTCTTGATGGGTAGGAAGTGGACTAGGTTGGTACCGCAGTTGAACCTTATTGCAAAGGTAAAGGCCAGCAGTACTATTACCACTAAGGGCCCTATCATACACCCGGTGCAATGTGACAGCAAGTGTTTTTTGCTAGATTTAGCCCGACCCAGTTATCATTTACACGTCCAGAGCCCACTTTGTTTACATAGCAATTGTAATCACACTCATTTGTTTGTCCATGGGCGTGTTGGTCTGAAAACGAGGTGTGTTCAGGCGCATTGTTGGCGTGTTGCTATTTTGAGGCAACTGAAAACGACTGTGCCATTGACCAACAAAAACCTGGTGTAAATCAATGGCGCAGTATTTTTTTATTACTATTATTATTATTTGAACGGCGCGTTAGTAATATGCGCCTATAGGCGGGTGCACAACATGCGTACACTCAGCTTGTTAGACACACAGGGATGCGCAGCACACAAACATGAAAATATTAAAAATAAAAGGATTACAATGTAAATGGCAATCTGCCATGGTGCAAGCGTACTTGGCTTTTAAAGGGAATGGGAGATGACACTGATTGGTTTATTGCATGTTATGCCAAAAACACACCCATGACTCAAAAAGAGATTGGGTACAAGCCTTTTTTTGACCATGCGCCTTTTGCTGCAAACATTTTTTGTTGTTAAACTAGAAAAAGTAGATTCGGACGCACCCTAAGTGCACTTGCGCCATACGCTTCAGGTCATGCGCTTAGATCATTAAAATAGGGCCCTAAGTATTAAACTGGCCTTACATGTTTGTTCTACAGACATGAATGATACCTTTAAACATGTGGCTTTTTGAGGATATTTTCTCTGCAATGCCCTTTTTTGGTGCATGATAAAACAGGAAAGATGAGCCCCTAGTCGGGTGGGCTCTTTTGACTTGGGCCATAAGCAGTCACCTAGAAACAGCCTAGTAATTGGGAGATAATGTGAAGATGCACTTTTGTGTTGTTTAACAGGAAGTGGCCCATGGTCTCTCACCCATCCTGACAGCTGAGAGAGCGGGTGTCTGGCTGTGAGAGGACGGGGCCATGGTCAGCAGCAGCAACAGCAGGAAGAGGAAGAGGAGGTGAATCGACAGCAGCAGCGCTGGCAGAGCCGGCATCTTCCACTGCTCCTCATGGAGAAAGGTCGTCTGGCTGCCTGCACCGCCACCTAGAGGACAGGTACAAGATTACACATGAGAAATCATCAACTGACATGTTTTAATCTGATCCAGATTAAAATCAATATACATTGTGCATCCCAAAAAGAAACATATAGCATGTTGAGAATGGCACTATTCTACTTTGATTTTGTAGGATACTGTGCACAATGTTAAAGCGTTTGGATCGTATGCGTTGTATGTTTTATGCGTTAAATACTCGGATGACCTACTATGTTATCCAAAATGTGCAGCATACATTTTTACACGAAAGTGGATTAAAAAACACAAAATAACAGCAAAGATAACTAGATGCTAGAAGTTGAATTAAACATGCAACATTTTAACTTTATTCAATGCAAAACTGCAACAATGAGGTCATGTGGAAAAGTTTAGCATTAAATAATGCATACTATTTTTGGGGGGAAATAGAAGAAAAAACAAACCCCAATTTATTCAGTATACAGTATATAATGCACAACAGGCAGTAAGCAGCATGCTATTATTCCATTCTAAACATAGCCCTTGATTTAGTTTAACTTGGCTGTTGTCCACACCACTCTGTCCATGTGTTGCATCACCCACTTAAGCTATTAAAGGGTTCCTCGTTGACCATTTTGGTTTGCAAGCAGCACAAACATGCCACTTTTAAACATAATATGCCTGTTTTTTCAATGCCCTTCACTAACACACAAACAAACACAGGCATATATTCCCATCCACACATCGAGAAGGAAGATACACACACACGCACACACACGCATTAGATGCCTGTTTCTTGTCCCAGTGCTATAATGTGAGCCATACACAAAATGCTTTGGCTCTGTGATGTGATAAAATATTCAGGACCATTGCAAAAAATGTGTGGCTGCTGAAAACATATTTGCAACGACTTACTGAGGTTTTATTGTTAACTTGCCACTGAAAACCAATTTTTTTTAAAAACATGATGGATGATTCAGAATGGTAATTTTAACAGATAAAATATTAAGGTATCTGATCTATTGTGTTTCTGTACTAGAAACATTGATTCACATAGTAATTATGGGATGCTATATAGTTTACTAAACAATAACATGAGCTTAATGGGTGTTTTTCCAAAACTTTTCAGGCAAGGAGGAAAGTTTAGACTTACACGAGCATGAAAATGAACTGACCTTTCAAGTCAAATGTGTTCAGGTCACTATAGGCCTGAACAGATAAGCCTGAATTATGGCTGCTGGCGCATGAATAACATGCCATGTGTGATGGGTTACTTCGCATATGCAACTCACAGATAAAGCAATCTCAGAAGAGGTGCATGTTTGGAAAAATAGGCATGTACATGGAACAACAATAAATGAATTACCAGGGAAATCAAAAATGTACAAAAATAGACCATGACAGAAATTTTACAACCCAGTCTGTCAAAGTGACGTACAGTATAATGATTATTTGTCGCGCAACCTCGGCACATGCCACATGCGGCAATATAAAACAATTCCCCACAAGAAAACCCGCAACATAATACAGAGAAGCAGAGAGAATTGAATGCAGCCAGAAGAAACAGACTCAGAAATGGCTTTGGGAGACAAAGAGGAGAGCGAGAAAGATTGAACGCTTGACGAATGCAGCATAATAGAGCTGAAAAGACTCCGGTCTGGTGTGTGTGTGCGTGTATGGGCCGCACAAAACAGAGACACAAGTCAAGCTAAAGATCAAGAGCCTCATCCCTAAAGCCGCCGTCAATCCTGGGCTGCCTGTGTTTGAGTTTGTCAACAGCTTGATTTGTATTGGCCTTCCTCAGCTCCGTGAAGTAAATGTTTATCTTTCCTGCCAATAAGGCCCTTTGAATGCATTCAAATTGAAGTCTGAATGGAACCAAAATGAAGTGAGCGGACCAAAAAGGGAGGAGAGGACAGAAGAAAGACAGCTGGGATGAGATAGAGAAAAGAGAGAAAGCAGAAATAGTGTGGAGAGAAAGATGAAAGTAAACCGAGAGAGATGGTGAGAGGGGAGAGAGTAGGAAGAAAAAGAAAGTATTAACACACACAAGTAAACACCACATAAGTCGACAGCATGCTGAATGGGCAGAAATTCAAGCTTGGCTGTTTCAGTTATTTAACTGTTAGCTTTCCTGCATTGAATTTAACAGTCAATGTAATTGCCCGCAAGCTTGCTTAATCAATGGACTTTTGCTTCCGCTCTCTAATAACAATATATAACCACACATCCTAAGACTGATGCATGAGCATTCACAACCTGTTAACACTTTACATATTTCTTTCAGTGGCCTGAGTTCCAGAAGTCTTTTTCCTTTTTTTTAATTATGCAGTATCTCACAAGCTGCTGTACAGAATATCAACACGGCTATGGAAGCAGGCCTGGACATTAGGGCTGGGACAATACTATCGATAAATCGCAGTTCATGGATCGTTTCTGATATTTTCCACATGCATCGCAAATTGATTCTGAGCTTAGTTTTAACTGCAGGTGGCACTCTAGGCTATTTTTTAAACGCATGATCAAATGCTCACGAAGAGGATTGCTTGAGCGTTCGGCTGAGTCTGACAATGTATTTGCACCTCAGAATGCTTTTATGACACGAGATTGATGTAAACAGCCCAATGCAAACACACCCCTGTAACTTTTTCGAACTTTATGAATGATTATTTTATCAAAGGTTCAAGTTGTGTGTGTAAGTAATTGGAAGGAAGCAGAGTACGTCTGTTTCTAAAGCACGCAGTGCCATCTGCTGTTGAAAACTAAGCTCAGAATTGATTCAAGAGAGAATCGCAATAGAGTGTCCCAGGGATGACGCGTTTTTGTAGGCCAACCCGGAAGTTAGCGGCGCACGGGTTCCCTCGGTTGAAAGCCTATGCATTTTTCCCATAGACTTTTGGAAAAATCGCAGAAAATAAACTCTGGGTTTAACAAAGGGTTATGACACTTACACGTTTTGTCTATCAAGATAATCTTTACAAGTTAACACAACATTTATAGATTTTGAAGCCTAAATAAAGTCGTCAGATATAAAAAGCTAACAGTAGGATATAAACGGACTACAGCACACCATGGTCGCGGATCAACGTTGTCACCATCAAGCTTCCTCAAACTTTATTTAGAAAACAACTTTATTTAAAAACATGCTCGCTGATTATGATCTGCGCTGTTATTAATACTTATCCACTTTTCCATGAGAAATGCTGTCCAAATGTCCCGTTTTTAATGATGACGTCTAAAGTCCCCGCCAAAGGAAGTAGTCCCTTTTAGCAATTTGTTAGCAACCGCCGATTTTAAACTTTTACTGTGTCTTAAAAAAAATCACAATTGGGTTATAACTGGTGTGTTTTATGTCATAGATCAAAACGTGCAAGTATTTAGAGGCTTTGTTAACCACAGACCTTATTTCAGGCGATTTAGCAAAAACCCATTAAAAAAACCCATAGACTTGACGGCGTTGGAAACGGAAGTCCTAAAATGCTAACTCGCTTCCGGGTTTTGCCTACAAAAATGCGTCATCCCTGAGGCACTCTATACATACAGAAAATATCAAAATCGATCCAGAATCATTTCTCGATGCGCAATGCATCAATTGCCCCAGCCCTATTGAACATAGAACTTAACCCAAGCTTCAATGGTAATTAATTACATAATGGTAATTAATTATATAGTGATTATATATATATATATATATATATATATATATATATATATATAACTCAGCCTTGTTCACATTTCCATTGAAGCAGCAGCGTCTTTGATTGATGAATCTTGCGATAGCATTGATTGTGTTGTATACTTAAACATAAATTTTGCCATGAAACACAGTTGCTATTAAAGCATTTATCATTGTTTAATAACCCTTATAGTTTATATTAAATCTCCATGTCATTTGAATTACATTTTTACTTCAGAAACTCAACTGGTACGTATGACTAGAAACAAATCCGTTTCTTAGATGGGTGTGTGACAAATGCTAAGCATCAGGCCAGTGATAAAGCATAAGCTATTCCATACATCTACTATTCTTGGCCTTAAAGAAAGTCTTTTAGTGCCGCCTCTAGATGCTCTTTTGAAAATTAAGAAGAATGAAAGGCTCTGACCTCGCTGAGCTTCTGATCGAAGGCAAAGATAGCACTTAAGACCATGCTTTTAAGGCTTTGGGGATTCTTAAGTACCAAGAGACTCAAACAAAATAAAACTACAAAAATTGTCAGGTATTGAAGAAGACAGTTTTTGACTAAATCACAGAAAATATTCCAGCCAGACACTGCTCCCATGCTGTCAAATCCAATATCGTAATTCTCACATTACACCGCAAACACTGTCCTGCGGTTTCATTCGGATTTACTTTGGAACAGCCACTCTAAGCCAACTGGCTATGATCCTTCTCCACAGGCTGTTAGAAAAAGAAAAAAAGATGGTAAAACAGTGTTTCTAATATGCCTGTCACTCTGACTGTAATGTGTCTCTGTGTTTGGGACATTAGTGCGGCTCATCCTGTGAGGTTGAGGCAAATAAAAAGGTTTGTTTGTCTCAGAGGCAGCTGTGCCATGGCATCCTTGCTGCCTCGGATACTATAATGAAGGGATAATCCTCTCATTTAGCCATAGACAGGGGATATATTTTACTCTGTTTTTGTGATGGGTGAGGTGTATGTGTGTGTATAACAGTGCATTACACAGCAGCAGAATAAACATTAAAACACTATCAGGATGAAGGAGTAACTGTGATGAACAGCTTGGGATGTTTGGAAGTGTGACAGAAAAATAGAGAAGTTCACAGCGTCATCTGGACAGAGGGTGGATGGCGTGTAGAACAACAGGGATGATATAAAAAAAAGTAAGTCTGAAGCTTTCAAGCTTTAAAAAGGATGTACTATTAAAGCAGTCCATACAGCTTGATCTTCTGAAGCTCTGTGTGAGGAACAGACTGAAATGTATAATGTTGGCATAATTTCTGGATTAGCTATGTCTTTAAAGAGTGGATTTTTATTTTTTTTTCTCCAGATGAACCATATTTTGACCAAACATTGTTTAATGCAAGAACCAAAATACAAAATAAATAAAATTATATATATATATATATAAAAAATCATGTTTTTCCACACTAAATAAATACAATTTATATGTAATTTATATGAACCAATAAAGCAATATATGATAATAAAAAACAATATACTATATATTTACTTGATCTATCTATTTAAAAGTTTGGGGGTTGTATGATATTGGGGGAAGTAATATATGAAGCATAAGCAGCATAGATCAAAAATACAGTAAAACAGTAATATTAAGAAATTTAAAATGACAGCTTTTATATTTTAAAATGTCGTTTATTCCTGTGATGCAAAGCTGAATTTTGAGCAGCCATTACTCCAGTCTTTAGTGTCACATGATCCTTTGGAAATCATTCTAATCATTTCTAATTTTAATTTGGTGCTCAAGAAACACTTCTTCTTATTATCAGTGTTGAAAACAACTGTGCTGCTTAATATTTTTGTGAAAACCGTGATACATTTTTTTTTTTTTTTTTTTTTAATATGCTGATTCAGTCTTCATGCAAAGAAAAATAAAAGGAGTATCTGATCAAGAACAGACATCACAAAACAGGAACAGGAATAAGTCAAAGAATATGTTTATCAGTGACCTCAACAGATAGATTTAGACCCTGCTCATGTTTCAGCATAGGTCTGCAGTCTGTGCAGACAGAATGTGCATCTTTAGTTGGTGCCTCAGGCTTGTGCTCGTGACCATCATCTCCAGTTGTGAAAGGAGGCATCATCTGTCCCAACACAAAACAAAAGTGACTTCACCGTACTTCTTCACTCTCAACCACTGTTTCTCTCCAGACCTTTTCCTTGTCACCTTCACAAATTGTCGGCCCAAGGCTACTTGTGCCATGCGCTTTCCTGCAAACAAACCCCCTCCAGATGCTTTGCCTATTATGAGAGAAGCTAAAAATAAACACAGGGCTCATGCAGCTCACTGTCCTCTGTTGCAGATGCTCTTATATTAACTGGCTGTTTTTATCTGGTATTATCTTAATTTTTACACATTCCAAAAAAGTTGGGACAGGTAGTAATAAGAGGCCGGAAAAGTTAAATGTACATATAAGGAACAGCTGGAGGACCAATTTGCAACTTATTAGGTCAATTGGCAACATGATTGGGTATAAAAAGAGCCTCTCAGAGTGGCAGTGTCCCTAGAAGTCAAGATGGGCAGAGGATCACCAATTCCCCCAATGCTGCGGCGAAAAATAGTGGAGCACTATCAGAAAGGAGTTTCTCAGAGAAAAATTGCAAAGAGTTATCATCATCTACAGTGCATAATATCATCCAAAGATTCAGAGAATCTGGAACAATCTCTGTGCGTAAGGGTCAAGGCTGGAAAACCATACTGGATGCCCGTGATCTTCGGGCCCTTAGACGGCACTGGATCACATACAGGAATGCTACTGTAATGGAAATCACAACATGGGCTCAGGAATACTTCAAGAAAACATTGTCTGTGAACACAATCCACCGTGCCATTTGCCGTTGCTAGCTAAAACTCTATAGGTCAAAAAAGAAGCCATATCTAAACAGGATCCAGAAGCACAGGCGTTTTCTCTGGGCCAAGGCTCATTTAAAATGGACTGTGGCAAAGTGGAAAACTGTTCTGTGGTCAGACGCCATGTCATCCGGACTAAATAGGACAAGGACAACCCAAGTTGTTATCAGCACTCAGTTCAGAAGCCTGCATCTCTGATGGTATGGGGTTGCATGAGTGCGTGTGGCATGAGCAGCTTACACATCTGGAAAGGCACCATCAATGCTGAAAGTTATATCCAAGTTATAGAACAACATGTGCTCCCATCCAGATGTCGTCTCTTTCAGGGAAGACCTTGCATTTTCCAACATGATAATGCCAGACCACATACTGCATCAATTACAACATCATGGCTGCGTAGAAGAAGGATCCGGATACTGAAATGGCCAGCCTGCAGTCCAGATCTTTCACCCATAGAAAACATTTGGCGCATCAAAAAGAGGAAGATGCAACAAAGAAGACCTAAGACAGTTGAGCAACTAGAAACCTGTATTAGACAAGAATGGGACAACATTCCTGTTCCTAAACTTGAGCAACTTCTCTCCTCAGTCATCAGACGTTTGCAGACTGTTATAAAAAGAAGAGGGGATGCCACACAGTGGTAAACATGGGCTTGTCCCATCTTTTTTGAGATGTCATGAAATGCCATGAAATTTAAAATCAGCTTATTTTTACCTTAAAATTATACTTTTTCTCAGTTTAAACATTTGATATGTCATCTATGTTATATTGTGAATAAAATATTGAAATTTGAAACTTCCACATCATTGCATTCTGTTTTTATTCACAATTTGTACAGTGTCCCAACTTTTTGGGAATCGGGTTTGTAGATAAATATATAACCTACAGAATAGAGGAGGAAGCAGAGATGAGAATAAAGCAATGAGTGCATTTAAATGTACAATAAAGCACCGATAACTAAACAGTTAATTATGAAAACCTGTATGTCCCCCTTATTTAACACTCCTGATACATATCATCAGCTCATTAAGTGAGAGCTTCATGAACAACTGTGTTAGATAAGAGAGACAAACAAAATGTGCAGAGTGGTGAAAACCACTGCTAAAAGAGCACTGTTTAAAGCGGACATTATATTACACACAGATTTATTAAGCGTAATATAATATTATGCATGATAAGAATGTTCAAAATAATATAATGTGCAATCAAATCATGTGTTTTTAAATGCAAATGAGCTCCTGCCTCCTTTGCAGGATAGCACTTAATTTACAGCTCCTGCAAGCATTGGATACTCTTACTAACCACATACTAACAAGACATCTGCTTGGTTTTGATTATCATCTATATCTCTCAATCACACTCATGGAGATTGAAGTTCTTCTTCATCATGAAAGTTTATTATCTGCATACATTTTAAAGTTATATCATACGGAGCCCCTCACATGACATGCAGGGGAAAAAAGTAAATTGTGCGCACATCAAAAGCACACACAGAGTGCTAGCTGTCAGATGGCACGCCTTGTGAGTATTAAACTAACTTCTCTTTCATGTCTTGCTGTGTTTAAACGGTCAAATACACACAAGGCTATGTCAAAAACACAAAGTTCCCTTTAAAACAAACTTTAAGTCCCTTTAAAACAAATCGGTTCCTTTGGAGGCCATATTCATAAAATAACTATTTCCAGTTACTAGATATCTATATCTATCTATATGTAACTGTTTGTAAAAACAGTAACATATTTCATAAGTCAATGCATTACTATTTCTCCCATTTATACATGTACAATTAGACCATCCCTGCCATAGTAGTATTGAAACCACCTACAAAATTACTTTTTTCCAATCAAAAAAAACAAACATTGTGATATAAAATGAACTAATGTTCTCTCAAAACACATGAATCCCCTTTAAACCTCTCTAAAAATTCATAAAGACAAAGGAAACCAAAATTTCTTACATAATTACCACCATACTTCAGTAATGTTTTTCACATCCCCACACCTCATAAGTGAATCTCAAAATCACAGTATCATTAAAGGGTTCATATGACACTATTTTACAAGTTCATTATTTTGTTTAACATGCTTTAAAGGGTTAGTTCACCCAAAAAGGAAAATTCTGTCATTTATTACTTACCCTCATGCCGTTCCATACCCGTAAGACCTTCGTTCATCTTCAGAACACAATTTAAGATATTTTAGTTGAAATCCAATGGCTCAGTGAGGCCTGCATAGGAAGCAATGTCATTTTCTCTCTCAAGATCCATAAAGGTACTAAAAACATTTAAATCAGTTCATGTGAGCACAATGGTCCATTATTAATATTATAAAGCGACGAGAATATTTTTGGAGTGCCAAAAATAACAAAATAACGATTTATTTAGTGATGGCCGATTTCAAAACACTGCTTCATGAAGCATCGGAGCATTATGAATCAGTGTGTCGAATCATGATGAATTTTCATTTTTGGGTGAACTAACCCTTTATTGTTTAAAAAACACATTTGTCACATGCTGTACTTCATTGCAGCTCTTCTACTCCCAGTCTGTCAGAAACTTCTGTTCCTCCTTCCAAAATGCTCAGAGTGCTCTGATTGGCCAGCTGACCCAGTGCGTTGTGATTGGCCAAACACCTTAAGCATGTGTCAGAAATGTAATACCCCTTACCATAATCGCAAGCTTCAGCTTCCAAGGCTTCTAAAGCATTTGTAAACATATAGTTAATAATAATGTCGTTGGTTTTACCGTATCGGTCTGAGCCTGGGTCGGATTCTGAAAATGCGCATGATAAAGCCGATCGATCAAAACCAACTTTGCAAGCATGACTTGCATGATGTTTAATTAGTCTTTGTATATAGCCTGCGTTGTTCTCCCAGGTTCAGGAAGCTGTCATCTGTAAAATGTGCTGTGCACAAGCAAACTTTTGGGTTGTACTGCCCAGAAACCGCTTCATATATAAATCTTAACCGTTTTAATTTTTACCTACATTTTTACTTTCACATCCAAACAACACAGTGTCTCTGCGACATAATGACAGCACTTCAATTCACTGAAACCTCACTTCTTCTTTTTTTGCATATGCCTTTGGATGGCATTATGCTAAAATTTCACATTTTTATGTGGATGTTTGAAGAAGTAATATTTGGACTCTAAGCATTTTAGGTAGTTCTGGATCAAAGTTCTCTGTTAGATGGAATACATTGCTTTGTGGAAGACTATGAGCTTTGTAGCTTTGCAGACAACATACACATACAAACATATACATTAAAGGTGCCCTAGAACCAGTTTTTACAAGATGTAATATAAGTCTAAGTTGTCCCCTGAATGTGTCTGTGAAGTTTCAGCTCAAAATACCCCATAGATTTTTTTAATACATTTTTTTAACTGCCTATTTTGGGGCATCATTAACTATGCACCAATTCAGGCTGTGGCCCCTTTAAATCGCGTGCATTTTTCGCTATTGTTCTTGCTTGCTTACCTAGTCTGATGATTCAGCTGTGCACAGCTCCAGACGTTTATACTGGCTGCCCTTGTCTAATTCCTCGAACATGGGCATATGCAAATTTTGGGGTCATACATTTAAATGATCCCAACTGTTACGTAACAGTCGGTGTTATGTTGAGATTCGCCTGTTCTTCGGAGGTCTTTTAAACAAATGAGATTTATATAAGGAGGAGGAAGCAATGAAGTTTGAATCTCAATGTATGTCTTTTCCACGTATTGAACTCTTGTTATTCAGCTATGCCAAGGTAAATTCAGTTTTTGGTTCTAGGGCACCTTTAAACACTAAAGGAAAAGGAAAACATTAAAAAGCATCTGTATAAAAAAACACAGAAAATGAGGAAGAATAGGGTGAGCAGGAGGGCAAGAGCAACATTTCTGAACAAGAGTATTCAAGGATATGTGGAGACAAAGAACAGACATCAAGCACTTGAGGCCGTGATGCAGTGTTCAACATTGTTGTTGTCATACCATTTTATGAGCTGTTCAACATTAAATATTTACATTCAGAGGCAATTAGTGGTTCTGGGAACGACAACCACCGAGGTGCCAAGGACATCCTTTTCTTTTAATTAACTTTCCCTCAGGAAAATAATGGGATGTTTCAACCCCACTATCATAAATGATGACATGATTAGACAATATAGCTCATCTCTGATAGCGCTGAAAGCATTTATGGATAGCATTAAAGCATGTCCAACTTGTTATTTTGCTCCTTTATTTCTAGAAAGTGCTCCTCCGGCTAGCTTCTCCACCCAAACAATTAATAATCCCTAAGGTGGATGGATGATTAAAAATTAGAAGTGGGAGCCCCCGTTTCAAGTTTTTAAATGAGCGGCCTCCCTCATTTGAGCAAAGTCAGGAGGAGGCTGATGAGACTAAATTTAGCAGGGGAGGCAAGAAAGAAAAGCATTCAACCTCCCACCTAGCAATAATGTCCTGCCTTTGCTGCCTGTGAGGATTCAATTTGCCAAAACAGTCAAATATTGCTGCAAAATGCCAGCTGTGCATTTAATCATTGTTGCTGCAATTATGACACACAAATGTCCTTTAAAAGTCAAGCTTTGGTGCACGAGTCATCCATAAAATACAAAATAGATAAAGATCGTTTCCCTTTCTCTTCCCGTTATTGAAACAGGCAATTTTTACAACTGCGATCGACTCTACACTGCTTGCAATTAATGTTGTTGAACCTGTAGTTAGGCAAATATATGACCATTATCAGAGTGATACAGTACATTAATCAGGAGAGAAAACAGATAAAATGTAATTACATTCATGCATTTGGCAGACACTTTTATCCAAATCGACTTACACTGCACTTAAACCATACATTTTATCAGTTCCCCAGGAATTGAACCCACAGCACTGCCGTTGCTAGCGGCATGCTTTGTTTTCGAAAGGAACGCACAAATACTGCAGAGGCAAACCTGCTGACAAAAGGGCAACAGTTCAAGCTACTAGAAAAGAAATGGAGAGAGTGGATAAGTCTAGTAATAAGTCAATTATTCAGCCAGTATTTGGGCATTTTGAGATTATTGCCATTGACCATGCACAGTTGGCCAAATAATAGAAATGAAACTTCTTCTTTTGTCAGAAATATATCTTGTTAATAGACAGCAAACAATATCTCGATTAAATGTTGTCTAAAATAAGAACATGTAATGTCTATTATATTAAAAGCTCATGTCATATTTTCTTTTTTCTGTGGAACACAAAATGTTTTTGTCCATACGACGCAAGTCAATGGGGTCCAAAACAACAATGTGAGTAAATTATGACACAGTTTCCTTTTTGTGTGAACTATCCCTTTAAGTTACTTATATGTTGGTATTAAATTGGCCATCCTGTTGTCTTGATATTAACGGCATGAGCCACTGAAAAACCTACATCAGATGACCAATATTGTCATTTTGCAGGTACAAGCTTTCATCACTTGCCACTTTAGATTAGTCTGCTCAATAGACGATGTGTAACAATAAACTTTGGAATTGACTGTTTATCAGATCTGGAGATTTTTGTTTACTTAAATTGATGTCTGTGGGAAATTGATGGGTTTTATGTTGCAGCAGGATGTGTTGTGAACATCCCCTCCATATCAACTCTTTAGAGTATGGCTTACAGCCATACCACCCTGAGCATGGCCGATCTCGTCTGGTGGCTCAACTTCCTGATGTCGATATAAGCAGATGGTAATGATAGCGTGATACAGAAGCACTAGCTCTTAGCAGTCACACTGCCAAGACTGCAGGTGTAGGATTCAAGATTACGACGCCTACAGTAGATAAGCGAAATGATTGTGGATTACACATGTATCAGTGGGTCCCAGGTAACAAAGCCGGATTCCAAATGTAAAGCCAGATTACAAAACATAAAGCCGAGGTGGTGACATTAAGCCCGGTTTCTAGCTAGAGGAAAGAAATAAATAAATTTCCAAGAGGTGGTTTCATTACAAGCTCTGTGAAATCTACCTAAAACTTTTATAATTTTTGTTATGGATGGAAAGCAATGGATTTAGTCTCTTAATAATTTGAGCGCTTCCACTACCTTCATCGTGGTGCTGTACTTTTGGTTGAGTAATACTGTTGTATTTGCCCATGGAAGTGAAGAACACACTCATGCTTGAAAGACTCCATCGATTGACCTATAACATTGATATGTTACTATTCGTATTCAGGGCATTTCCTGACATCAAGGAAAATAAATTGTCAGTAAGAGAGGTTTCTATTCTTACTAATATTCTAATTCATATTAATATTCTTATTCACATGGTTGGATAATCCTCCCTGGACCTTTTATCAAAAACTCTAAAGGGCAGTAGGGCACCTGCTGAGCTCGGGTGACTCGGCTGTAAAATCTCTTGAACAGATGGTATTTTTTTTTTTTTTTTTTTTTTTTTTAAGGTTATTTCAAGCATTTTTTTCCCCTTCCAAATATTGGTAACTGTTCAGAGTTTGAAAAGCAGTAAAATCTTCTTAAATAAAGTAGCATGTTATCATAGTCAATGATTTGTGAGAATAGCCTTAAAGGGGACCTATTATGCCCCTTTTCACAAGATGTAATATAAGTCTCTGGTGTCCCCAGAATGTGTCTGTGAAGTTTCAGCTCAAAGTACACAGATCATTTATTATAGCTCGTCAAATATGCCCCTATTTGGGTCTGAGCAAAAACACTGCGTTTTTGTGTGTGTCCCTTTAAATGCAAATGAGCTGCTGCTCCCGGCCTGCTTTCCAAAAGAGGGCGGAGCTTTAACAGCTCGCGCTTCGGTTTCTCAACATTAACAAAGCTGGAGAATTTCACACAGCCAAAATGACGATTGTCTGTAACAGTGTTCAGCCTTACATTGTTAAAACCAGAGTCAGACGCTGATGGAGAGACTCAGGAAGAAATTACAACTTTTAGAATGCATCTGGACATTACTGAATGGTTAGTGGATAAATTTATGTAGTTGCTGTGGAGTTGATTCAACTCATCGACTAGCATGTGCCAGCATGTTAATATTTTGTGCAAATCCAGCATTGAGCTAACCCTTGTTTGTGAAGCAGTCCGGCGTAACTAATTAATTAGCAAGAAAACTAGTACACTGCTCCTTAAAACTGGGGGATTTCCACTGAAAATAAAATAAATCCATAGCGCTCTTGTCTCCTCTGAGGCTGGGACTCTAAATAGTGTTCAGTGCTCATCTGTGCAGCCAATGACAGAACAGTTAGAGCAAAGCTTGCTAACTTTTGCCTTGGCGTTAGTGGTACACCGTTGCCGCTTGCAAAAACAAAATGGTGGCGCCGTGGGTGTAAACGTGCAAATTAAGGGGCAGTGATATTATAATAAGATCCCCTTCGTATGTCACTATGGGAGAGAAATCTGAGTGGCTCTTTTTTAACATGCTTGCAGAGAAATGCTTACCAAAACAAAGTTACTGGGTTGTCATTTTTCACGTTTTCTGGGTTGTAGATGCACAGGGTTACCCGATTGTACTTAAACACAGAAAAAGTCAGATTTTCATGATCCTCAAACCGTAATAGACCAATGTAACATTTCAGTATTATATTTTTCATCTTTACTAACTAATCATCTCATATCTTCGGTTTCTATGCTCTTGTCTGCTCTCATTAAAAATCACTGGAATTTAATATCTTTATGCAGGGCCAGATCTAGCCAGCTCTGATTTTTGAGAGGATGTTTTCTGTCATTGTTAGGAACTTAGCTGTTTTCTCCTTTCCGTTACCTGTGATTTCTTCTCTGTCCTCTAAACGAAGTCCAAAAATTGTTCTAAAATTCATTCATAACATATTTTCTTGTTTTTTTCTTAAAGAGAAACTAAAAGCACTAATGTATATAAACTCAAAAAAGGAACATTTTTTCAGTATACTGTATTCTAAAAATTATAATGCAAAATCCAGAGATCTTTACAGATCTTTGTTGGAAAGGGATTAAACAATGTTTTTCATGCTTGTTGGTACATGCACCTGTGGAACAGTCCTGAAGACACTAACAGTTTACAGACGTGGACAATTAAAGTCACAGTTCTAATAACTATCTCTAAATATCTCAGAATTCTGACTTTATAACTCGCAATTACAACTTCATATCTCAGAATTCTGACTTTTTATCACGCAATTGCGACTTCATATCTCAGAATTCTGACTTTATAACTCGCAATTGCGACTTTATATCTCAGAATTCTGACTTATCACGCAATTGCGACTTTATATCTCAGAATTCTGACTTTATAACTCGCAATTGTGACTTTATATCTCAGAATTCTGACTTTTTATCACGCAATTGCGACTTCATATCTCAGAATTCTGACTTTATAACTCGCAATTGCGACTTTATATCTCAGAATTCTGACTTTATAACTCGCAATTGCGACTTTATATCTCAGAATTCTGACTTTATAACTCGCAATTGCGACTTCATATCTCAGAATTCTCACTTTATAACTCGCAATTGCGACTTTATATCTCAGAATTCTGACTTTATATCTCAGAATTCTGACTTTATAACTCGCAATTGTGACTTTATATCTCAGAATTCTGACTTTTTATCACGCAATTGCGACTTTATATCTCAGAATTCTGACTTTATAACTCGCAATTGTGAGATATAAACACGCAATTGTGAGTTAAAAAGTCAGAATTCTGAGATAAAAAGTCGCAATTAATCTTTTTTTTTTTGGCCTTTTTTTGTGGCTTTTTTTTTTTTTTTTTTTTGGCGGAAACGGGCTTCCATACTAATGTACAGTATATAAACTCAACAAAAAAAAAGAAACATTTGTTCAGTATACTGTATTCTAAAGATATAAATGCAAAATCCAGAGATCTTTACAGATCTTTGTTGAAAAGGGATTAAAGAATGTTTTTCATGCTTGTTGAATGAACCATAAACAATTATGGTACATGCACCTGTGGAACAGTCCTGAAGACACTAAAGGGGGTCGCACACCGGACGCGAAGCTCGGCGCCGCACGGCGTCGCGTCTCTGACAACTCGCAGGTATCGCACACCGGCCGCGCACATTATATACGCGCAAGCTCAATTTTGACTCGACTCCTGATAGAAGAGCTGCATAATGGGAGTGTTTTAAGTCAACAGGGAAACGTTACATGCCTATGCTTTAATATTTCGCACTCAGGTTAGTGTACATGGAAAAATGGCACAACAAAGCAAAAGGAAAGAAAATGCTACGTTTATTATACATTTTTAGACTTTATTCAAGCTGTTAAACTAAGAATGTGAAACGATGTATCTTACAGCACAGGGTGAAGTCAGTATGTACATTAACGACGATTTGAGAGAAATATAATATACATTTAATGTAAAACAATGTACATGGCGCTCTGTGACGCGGCAGGATTTTAAACAACTTCCTGAGTCGTTGCTGGGCACCGCAGACAGGCGCCGAATGTTGCCGCCAGTGTGCGTACTCTCATAGAAAACAATGCGTTCGAATTTTAAAGACATGGCGCGGCACTGCGCCGAGCTACGCGTCCAGTGTGCGACCCCCTTAACAGTTTACAGACGTGGACAATTAAAGTCACAGTTCTAATAACTATCTATAAATATCTCAGAATTCTGACTTTATAACTCGCAAGTGCGACTTTATATCTCAGAATTCTGACTTTATAACTCGCAATTGCGACTTTATATCTCAGAATTCTGACTTTTTATCACGCAATTGTGACTTCATATCTCAGAATTCTGACTTTTTATCACGCAATTGTGACTTCATATCTCAGAATTCTGACTTTTTATCACGCAACTGTGACTTTATATCTCAGAATTCTGACTTTTTATCACGCAATTGCGACTTTATATCTCAGAATTCTGACTTTTTATCACGCAATTGCGACTTCATATCTCAGAATTCTGACTTTATAACTCGCAATTGTGACTTTATATATCAGAATTCTGACTTTTTATCACGCAATTGCGACTTCATATCTCAGAATTCTGACTTTATAACTCGCAATTGTGAGATATAAACACGCAATTGCGAGTTAAAAAGTCAGAATTCTGAGATAAAAAGTTGCAATTAATCTTTTTTTTGTGGCCTTTTGTCTTTAGTGGCGTTTTTTTTTTTTTTTTTTTTTTGTGGTGGAAACGGGCTTCCATACTAATGTACAGTATATAAACTCAACAAAAAAAGAAACATTTTTTCAGTATACTGTATTCTAAAGATGATAATGCAAAATCCAGAGATCTTTACAGATCTTTATTGGAAAGGGATTAAACAATGTTTTTCATGCTTGTTGAATGAACCATAAACAATTATGGTACATGCACCTGTGGAACAGTCCTGAAGACACTAACAGTTTACAGACATGGACAATTAAAGTCACAGTTCTAATAACTTAGGGCACTAAAGAGACCTTTCTACTGAAAAACACCAGGAAAAAGATGCCCAGAGTCACCTGATCACCTGCGGGAACATGCCATAGTTCTGCTGCAGGGAGGCATGAGGACTGCAGATGTGGACAGAACAATAAACTGCAATGTCCGTAATGTTAGACGCCTAAGACCGTTTTAGGGTCACAGGAAGGACAGCTGATAGTCCTTGCAGTGCCAAACCACGTGTAACCATATGTCACCCAAGACATGTGTGAGAATTTGCAAGTGCCTTGGTGGAAGAGTGGAGTAACATCTCACAGCAAGAACTGGCAAATCTACTGCCGTCCATGAGGATGAGATGCACTGTAGAACTTGATGCAGCTGGTTATATTACTTTTGATATTGACCCCCGCTTTGTTCAGAGACTCATTATTCTATTTCTGTTTATCAAATGTCTTTGAAATTTCACAGGAATAAATTACATTGTAAAATATATTAAAACAGAAAATAGTTATTTTAAATTGTAGTCATATTTTACAACATTAATGTTTTACTGTTTTTTTGATCAAAGACTTCTTTCAAAAACAAAAAAATCGTATCAACCCCAAACTTTTGATTGGTACCGCATACATTTCTAAATGTAGTGCATTCAGTTTTAATGCGTTTAATAAGCAGACAGACAGACAGACGTCTGTCAGCCACTCAGAATATCCATTTGAACATTGCAATAAATAATGCTTAAAAATGTCAACACTGCAAGCATTTGAGGAAAAATTTGTGGTGGCATAGCCCGCCCTACCACCTTGCTAAATCCATCCCTGTTGTGATTTACATCTGTACAGACTCTTTCGGACCAAAATTGCTGATAGACTTATTAACTTCAGCCTCTCAATCCTTTCACCTGTGCCATTCCCCAGTTGTCTCCTTTTCTCTCTCTGTCTCTTAGTATGGTGTTAAAGGTGTGAAAAGGGTGCTCTGAGGGGGAGGCAGTGACAGGAAGAGGTCACAAAGGCCAGCCAAGACAGTGTCGATAGCGTTTCCCTCCGCTTCTTGGGAGCAGGTGGTGTTGAGGTCCGATGCTGCCTGCTGATAACTTCTGCCTTAGTGAGCCGCCTGTGTCTTTGTAGTATACATCTCTCGCCTCCCTGAACCATCTACAGTTTAAAATCGCACTCAATGCTAAACAAACCCTCTTGTTAGTATTTAGATTTGCTTGTTGGGCTTTTGGATTGAGTCTTCAGTGTCTGCCTTTTTAAAAACCGAAACATTTTCAAGTGCATATCAGTGGTAGGTGTTCTAAATAAATAATGCATTAAAGATTGGAGCATTTTGTGCGTCTACTCTGATTTTCTGAGCACTGCACCAATAAGCACTAAACTGCCAGGCAATCAGTGCAGTTCTTTTGAAAATTGTCTGCACTGTATCTAGCTCTGTCCTGCACAGCTATTTTCACTTGTCACTTTGACAGTGGCGCTGACGAGCTTCATATACGCCTGGAGTCAAACCCTCTCCCTATCATACCATACTTATCTAAATGTTTTTTGCTCTTCAGAAAATCGCTTTGTGTGTACTCCAAAGGCGAAGCATAATTGACTATGCCTTTATTACTCTCTGCTGTGATGAAAGCTTTATAGCTAATTGCAAATTATAAAGCGGACAGTTTCGGTTCTAAAATCTGATTGGATGAGCCCCATTTGAAGCTGTCATATGTTCAGTGTTCAACTGAACACATCAGTTTCATTGAATGATTGGCAACTTTCTGCAGATAGTAATAATGAACTTTATTAATGGAAGAATTGTTGATTGTTATGATTATCATTAGTAATACATTAAATTATTCACTAAACATCTTTCCACATATTACAGTTGCCTCCATCATGCCTAACAGCAGTTAAGGTCGCATCATACCTAACTCTTATCCATGGTGTAATCTCTGTAAAGCATATTGTGGTGTTTTGCTTTAATGACTCTGTTCCAAAACATAGGGAGCTGACCGCTAATGTAGCATACTTAGTCAAATGATATCTCATTAATGCAGCTTTGTGCATAACACAGGGGAAACTCAATTCAACAAATACAGAACTAATACAGATTTCTCATGGTGGAACACGGGATGGGATGGACAGGAATACTACCTGGTTTTGCCTTTAGAACTGCCTTAATTCATCATGGCATAGATTCAACCAACAAAGTGCTGGAAACATTACTCAGAGATTTTGGTACATTTGACTTCTCAAAAGTTACTGCAGAGTTGTTGGATGTGAATTTTCCATCCCAAATCTGCTCTATTGGATTTAGATCTGGTGACTGTGGAGGCCATTTGAGTATAGTGAACTCATTCTCATGTTCAAGACAGTTTGAGATGATTTGAGCTTTGCGATATGGTGCGTTATCCTACTGGAAGTGGCCATCAGAAGATACATTGTGGTCTTAAAGGGATGGACATGGTCAGCAACAATACCCAGGTAGGCTGCAGCCTTTAAATGATGCTCAGTTAGTACTAAGGGGCCAAAAGTGTGCCAAGAAAATATCCTCCACACCATTACACCACCACCAGCAGCCTGAACTGCTGATACAAGGATCCATGCTTTCATGTTTTTTACACCAAAGTCTGACCCTACCATCTGAATGTCATAGCGGAAATTGAGACTTGTCAGACCAGAAAATGTTTTCCCAAGCTTCTATTGTCCAATTTTGGTGAGCCAATGCGAATTATAGCCTTAGTTTCCTCTTCTTAGCTGACAGGAGTCGCACCCGGTTCGGTCTTCTGCTGCTGTAGCCCATCTGCTTCAAGATTTGACATGTTGTGCATTCAGAGATGCTCTTCTGCAGACCTCGATTGTAATGAGTGCTTATTTGAATTACTGTTGCCTTTCTATCAGCTCGAACCAGTCTGGCCATTCTCCTCTGATCTCTGGCATCAACAAGGCATTTTTGCCCACAGAATTGCTGCTACCTGGATATTTTCTCTTTTTTGGACCGTTCTCTGTAAACCCTAGATATGGTTGTGCTTGTGCATGAAAATCCCAGTTGATCAGTAGTTTCTGAAATACTCAGACCAGCCTGTCTGGCACCACAACCATGCCACGTTCAAAGTCACTTAAATCACCTTTCTTCCCCATTTTGCTGGTCAGTTTTGACAGCATATCATCTCATGTTTGCATTGTTACTGCGTGATTGGCTGATTAGATATTTGCATTATGGTGTAGTTGACCAGGTGGATAGATGGATGGATAGATAGAGCTAAAACATAATTCTAAATATTTGTATTCATTACAAATAAAAATTAATTCAATACCAAAAACTAGTGATTAAAAAAAAGTGTCAATATTTAAAATAGCCAAACTATTGCCATACCTTTTGGAACAACCTTCACACAGTATTATGTCTAAAATGCTGCTCACCAAACAAATAAGTAGCTCATTAGATTTTTAAACAGAGTAAATAACTGACTTTTTCATGCTGAATTCCAGTCATCCTGTTTCCAGTAGCAACATGAGCGGTGCCGCACCTGATGTACACCAGCGTTCCTAATTGCCTGTTACGTTTGACCATTAGAGGAATAAGAAAGAGACAGTCATAAGCTTTGAGCACCCACTTGCACGTGCCTTCAGCAAAGAGGTTAAATAGGGTTAATATACTGATCAATGCCTGTGTCCCTGAGGTTTTTACTCTAAATGTCAGATGCTAGCACTAAAGATGTGCTATAAAACATCTCTTCCAACATGCACTAACAGACACCAGGGAGAAAGATTATTTGTTGTTATTTTATCTCAGCTACACTTATAGAATGAAGATTATGAAGATGATTTTTCAACATCCAAAGCAAAACCATTAAAATTGTGTAGCAGTAAAAAATACTGAAAGTTTCAAAAGCCTCAAATTCATTTTAACCTGTGATGCTGGCGATAAATTTCAGTAAAGCAATTTTTTTTTCTGCTATGCTCAGTCTGCACAGAAAGATGAGGTCAGTTTTCAAACATCTATGGTACCAGATGGGGTTTTGATAGGCACTTTCAGGATTACCGTCTGCTCTGATTCATTACAGTCAACATGAAATCAAAACTGACCTTATTGACTTTCTTAATACGTGTTACTGGGTTGCAAATAAAATGGGTTGCGAATACAGCTGCATGTTGATGGATCTCTTACTAGAGACATTTTTCACTGAAATAATTTATACTAATTTGACCCTTCTAGCTGACACAAATGACCCCAAGATGTTTTATGTCTTAAAATAGGGCTACTAAACTCAGTCATGTAAGGGCAAAGGGTTCTGCATATTATTCATTCCACCCATGCAGCACAACATTTGATCTGACTAATTAGCTAATGCCTTAAGCCAAGGAGGCAAATGACTCATACAGTGCACTGCTTAGTCAGAACAAGTGATACAGACGTATGGCCAACCTGGTTTAGCCTTTACAATAGACATACATCAGACTTACTGCCTACAGTAAGTAAGTCTTCAATGTGACAGTGAATCTCTTCTAAAGATTAAAGACAGTGTTGCTATTTTAAATGACCTGAATCAGTTTTTTTTGCTTTGAATTTTAGGTTGCAATATAGATTTATGAGAAAATGTACATATGAATATATATGTTTATGCAAACAATATAGTTGCATAACACAGCTAAAAGTATTCAGGACAATTAAAGTCAAACAAAATTAAAAAAAAAGTTTGAAATGGCACAGCTTGCATGAAAACTTGTTAATTCGGACCCTCCTCAAAAAAGTCCTCTTGCAAGCAGCAGAAAACTATCATGTGCAGCAGAGTGAATGAAACTTGCGTCTACTGTATGTGCGTTGCATGAAGGCGTTTTTTTCTGCTGCTTGAATAATATTCTGCAAGCAGCAGAAAACTGACTTCATGCAACGCACATACAGTAGACGCAAGTGTCATTCACTCTGCTGCACATAATATGTGCACAATATATTGTCAACCTATGTTCTGTTTTCTATCATGCCCTGTTCACATTTGTGTTGACGGAACAATCACACTTTGGTTCAGACAGCACGAAATGTGCCCCGCGTGAAAGCTACGGTGACTGGGAGGGGACATGTTCGGTAGTTTTGACAAATTAACTCATGAGAATGTAATAATATATCGTGACCACAAGATATTATTTCTCATGTGTGTTTCTCATGTGAATCTAATTTTAAACTTGTTTTATCATTTAAAATGAATTTTTTTTTGTTTTGCTTCAAAAATGTGTGTGATTTTTTTTTTTAAATAAATTTATTTTTATATTATTTTCATAAAAGTGTTGCTTAAATGTCTTAATTTTTTGAGCCTTTGTATATTGAATAATATTATTAGAAGGTATGCTTCTGTCTATCTGTTATCTCACATAAAGCCCTTTGTTGACTATAAAGTTATAATGAAGAAGATCATTACTCGGAATGAGTACATCAGAACTACAGTATGCTGTTTTATTATTCTTGAGTGAGAGCATATTTTCTAATTGCTATTTGTATGTGAGCCACAACCATTTTTTCCTTTCCAAAATCACCAGATACCCCTGAAAAAAAAAAAAAAAGAAAAAGAAAAAAAAAAAGTTGGTAAGCTCAATCTACTTGCTTTAAAATTTAGGTAGGTTATGTACCTTGAAAATAAAAGAAAGACTGAATCCTGGTGAATGTTAATGTAGAGATGGACAGTGTAGTTTGATCATGGCTTGTGGTGTCTGGTTGCCAAGTGCAAAGACAGAAATAGTGTCTTGAATTTGATGCTGTTACTGTAACTGTTGTGGAGATTTCAGCAATGATGCACAATAAAAGTATAACAAAGAGCCATTAAATGAGATTGTAGAACATAGTGAGTGAATACAGACATCATCCTCAATGCACTGATTTTTATCTTCAGGGGTTAATCATGACTGATCATAGGTCAGACTTTTGCTGCAAGATTATAAGGGGTGCATTCACAGGGCTTAAAGGGGAAAAAAAAAACCTGACAACTTTTTTTAGATTAAGGCATATTCCTTTATTTAAAGGGTTATTTAACCCAAAAATGAAATTTCTGTCATTAAGTACTCACCCTCACGTCATACCAAACCCTTAAGACCTTCATTCATCTTCAGAATCCAAATTAAGATATTTTTGATGAAATCCGAGGGTTTCTGAAGCATACATAGGCAGCAACGTCATTGCACCTTTTGAGGTCCAGAAAAGTAGTAAAGACATCGTTAAAATAGTCAACATGACTACAGTGGTTCAACCTTAATGTTATGACACGACAAGAATACTTTTGTGTGTAAAAACAAACCAAAAATTTAAACAACTTTATTTAAAGGGGGGGGGTATCACACACAGTTTCTGCCAATCTCATGTTAATCTTGAGTACCTATAGAGTAGTAGTGCATTCTTCATATCTCCAAAAAGTCTTTAGTTTAAAGGTGCCCAAGAACATGTTTTCAAAAGATGTAATATAAGTCTTAGGTGTCCCCTGAATGTGTCTGTGAAGTTTTTTTTTTTTATTAATTTTTTTAACTGCCTATTTTGGGGCATCATTATAAACACGCCGATTTATGCAGCGCGGCCCCTTTAAATCTCGTGCTCTCCACCCACGGAGCTCGTGCTTGCCTTAAACAGCTATAAACAAAGTTCACACAGCTAATATAACCCTCAAAATGGATCTTTACAAAGTGTTCGTCATGCAACATGTCTAATCGCATAAGTAGAGTATTTAATTGGATGTTTACATTTGATTCTGAATGAGTTTGATAGTGCTCCGTGGCTAACAGCTAATGCTTCACTGTTGGAGAGATTTATAAAGAATGAAGTTGTGTTTATGCATTATACAGAATGCAAGTGTTTAATAATGAAAATAGCAACGGCTCTTGTCTCTGTGAATACAGTAATAAACAATGGTAACTTTAACCACATTTAACAGTACATTAGCAACATGCTAATGAAACATTTAGAAAGACAATTTCATATCACTAAAAATATCATGATATCATGGATCATGTCAGTTATTATTGCTCCATCTGCCATTTTTCGCTATTGTTCTTGCTTGCTTACCTAGTCTGATGATTCAGCTGTGCACAGATCCAGACGTTTATACTGGCTGCCCTTGTCTAATGCCTTTCATAATTTTGGGAACATGGGCTGGCATATGCAAATATTGGGGGCGTACACCCCGACTGTTACGTAACAGTCGGTGTTATGTTGAGATTCGCCTGTTCTTCTGAGGTGGAGATGAGATTTATTTAAGAAGGAGAAAAACAAAGGAGTTTGAGACTCACTGTATGTCATTTCCATGTACTGAACTCTTGTTATTTAACTATGCAGAGGTAAATTCAATTTTTGAATCTAGGGCACCTTTAATCATATTTATAAACGATACATACGCTGTACTGAGTATTTCCGAAAACAGCCGAGCGCCTGGAGTGGTGTACTCTAAGTGGAGCTAGAGTCACGAGTATGTGCAGCTTTTGTGTACAAGCTATCAATGGTCAGCTAAACAACTGTATTTAAACACACAATACACCATCGCATTATCCATGGATAACTTTTGAATAACTATAATGAATATAGTGTATGAATAATGAATAATGAATTTATTAGTTCACTACAGTCATGTTGTTTACATTATATGTGGCGCCTATTGCCAACAAAACAGACATTTGAAGCAGTTTTACTCACCACCTGCTGTTCCGACTCATAACCGGGATCATTATCGCTGTGACTGCTCCATCTTTCAGTTTCAAATGATCTGTAAATCCAGTGTGGAACTGGGCCTTGTTTATGAAACCATACACACAAAAAAATGTTTGGTTAAAAACAACCCAAGTTGGGTTGAAAATGGACAAACCCAGCAATTGGGTTGTTTTAACCCAGTGGTTGGGTTAAATGTTTGCCCAACATGCTGGGCAGTTTTATTTAACCCAACTAATGATTAAAAATGACTATATGGTTGGCTTAAAATGAATCCAAAATAGGTGAGAAATTAAAAATCAGACACATAATTACTAGAGGCAACAATAATAATCAAAAGGTGTACATTTATTAATAAGCAAATAAATACATGTTTATTGTTTATTATTCATTATCTTATTAATAAATAAACATATGAATAAATGTTAATTTCCAGCATATTTTGGGTTCATTTTAAGCAAGTTAAATAAAACTACCCAGCACGTTGGACAAACATTTAACCCAACCACTGGGTTAAAAGAACCCAATAGCTGGGTTTGTCCATTTTCAACCCAACTTGGGTTGTTTTTAACCCAGCATTTTTTAGAGTGTAAGCGCCAATCCTGAGAGCTCGAGCAGCCACGGAAAAACACGAGATATTCTCCATTCATTTTAACCAATAAAAATGTGATTGTAACTATCAGTTTCTGTGGTTATTTTAATATCAAGAGCGCATCAATGTAATGCGTGAGAACAAATCTCTCAGCTCCACTGAACGCTGGGTTCTTTGGGAAGCAAGGTTATCTTTTCCTCACAACCAAATCACACTTCTTTGGTGACATTGTTGATTTCGTGAAGTCCTGTGACCTGTGCAGTGCTGCCAATGACTTCCGTAAACCCAAACGTACGTTGATAGGCATGCTTTTGCTCTCTCGCTCTGGTCGACGTGTGTGTGCTACCTTCCGGGACAAGTGCCCATACAAGGAATTCTGCCCCCTCAGGCCGATACTCGAAAAAAAAAAAATCCAAAACCTGTGACGATTTGGAAGAGAATTTTTGGAACAGAAATACTCCGCCATACGTCCAAATCATGTTTTGAAACTTTGGCCATGTTTAGCATAAGAATCCAACTCTTTAACAATGTAAATAAGTCAGAATACATGAAATAGCATTATACCCCCCCTTTAACAATTTGAACTGTTGTCATATGTAGTTGACAGTGAACGCAGTTCAGTGCTTCCATGTTCTACATCAGAACGGCAACTCATTATTGGCTGGCTCCTGCATCAGCATCACACACATGTGTTGTGCTGCTCACGTGTACAGCCAATACTGAGCCAGCGTTTGGTCTTAAGGGTTTGGGGCGACATGAGGGTGAGTACTTAATGAATTTAATTTTTGGGTGAACTAATCCTTTAAATACTCGTTACACAAATAATCAACCATCTTGTATTTTGAATTTGGGGAGCATTTTCATGGCATTTTTGCCCCAAGCCCGTTAATTTCTGACCTGATCTTCACTGATCTCATACATGGGCTCTCTGCAATCCAATTGACAGAATTCTTTCGTTGTGACGGAGAATTTTAACCTCTGCATTCAGAGCTCTCGCAGTGAAATATCTTGTGGACTGGTGTCTCGAAGGGCTAGTGATTGAGCATCCATTATTAGACTTAATGCCATGATGTAATTAGTTTTGCTGTCCGTCAGTCAGACGGATGATGCACAAACTGTCAGGACACTTCAAACTGTTTAAACAATGACATTGGTTAAATAAAAGGCCACTCTAGTCCTTTTAATCAATTCTAAATCAAATTTCAGGACAGAATTAAAATGATGTTTCCCAATCCTCTGTCACTTTACAAACTCATGCAATACAATTTTGCTGTTGGGTTACACAAACAAAGCTATGTTGAAAAAAACAAACAAAAAAAACAAAGCCATTATTCTGGTTTCAATACAAACCTTATTGATAGCATTTCAGTGATTACAGTAAGGCAGAATGAAAGTACATGTGGACATAAACATCATAAGTGTTTGAGTATTTTATTAAGTCTTGTGGCTATATTGTTATAAGTGACTTATTTTATAAGAATTATTTACGAACCTCACTGACCATCTGTGTAGCATTATATCCAATCTTTCAAGTTGGTTGTCATGACTCTTTAAATATTTAAATTGTTTTTCTGTTTTACAATATTACTGTGTTTATGAAACACTTTCCTACATTCTCAGTCTATTATGTGAACGGGGGGTTGTTCACCACATTTAAGAAACTATATTGAGTCTATAACACACGTCAAAACTCTACAAAGCACAACAAGCGTATCAGTGAGAAAAACACATTTAAACCGCACACACACCGGGACGTTTGACTGCACATCACATTTTTGACATTATAGATCCTGCTTGCAGTCGTAATGCAATAGACCCTTTAAATATAAGGGTCATATACAATAAAAGAGCCTGCACTGCGACAGGAAATGAAATAAACACAAAAAACCTGTGCCTACCTTACAGAACACCAAAGGTGGACTTGTGAGTAGGATTATCTCTTTGAGTTAAAGTTCATTTTGTTCACATCTTAAATTTATGTCCTATAGCACGTGCTAGTCATGTGTGCATTAATTAAGATTCAAGAGGAAAGATTATGATAGGCTAGTACTGTTTCGAGAAAGAAAACATCACATGTAAAATGAATCCTATTTTATAGCCCACTTGCAATTTACATTTAATGTGTTTATTGCTAATAAATTACTAAATGCTAGGAATGAATAAATGTAAATGAACACAAATTTGCATTGCATTTACAACCTGTGAAAACAGGGGGTGCTGCAGCACCCCCAGCGCCCCTACTTCCCGTGCCCCTGCTCATTATTTCACTTTCATGTGAGGATCTGGCCTCCGTGCTGCGTCTACTCTTCTGGCAGGATCCATATTACGCACTTCTGAACAAACAGGGAGGGGGTCCTTGGGAGACGTCCCCAGGGACGGTCTTTGCCGAGATGCGTATGTGTGTACGTGTGTGGACGGAGGTTTGCGAGAAGTGCTGAATCACAGACACACAGCAGTAGAGGCGGCAGACGGCTCACTGAGATTCTGTGTTAATCACACTCACGTACACACGCAAACACAAATACATAGCTGCAAAAATATACTCCCTTGTGACACCTTTTGTCAAATCAGGCATAAAGTAGGACACTTCTGTAGTACAGACCTGCATTGGCTGATGCCCAACCTCTGTCTCTCTCTTTCTCTAACTCTATTTAATACACTTACCCAGGCCGAGCAGCCAGAGAACAGTGCATTTAAAAAGCAAATGGATCAATAAATAAGGACACCCAAACATGGATCTTACTCCAACACATGGATCCACACCGCAACACCTCTGCTAATCCGAGTGTTGCAGCAAAGCCTTGTTCTCCAAGAATATATGGCTGTGTTTCAAAACCTAGTGAGCTGCCTCCCTAGACAGTATTTTTGGGCATCTTAGGCACGTTTGAATGTTCAAATATTCCGTCTAGGTTTCTAGCTCGCTTCAAATACAGTCTATATGTGAAAAAAATGCCTAGATCACCAAAGACAGAAAGGATGCACATATTTGGTCCCATTGTGTTGCGTGTGGATGTTATATTTTGATGATGAGTAAAATAGTGAGGCGCACCAGTTGCACTGGCCTAAGGACGGCCCTGGTTGTTCCAAACCTGTACATTATCATTCAAAATTTGGGGACAGTAAGATTTTTTTTTTTTTAAATAAATTAATACTTTTATTCAGCAAAGGAGCATTTAATTGATCAAAAGTGAGCATTATAGACAAAAATCTTACCCCAAACTTTTGAACAGTAGAGTATGACTCTCTTCCTTCTGTCAAACACAACCAGATATGTTTGGCATGGGTGCAATCAAACTAAAAACAAAATAATAAACTGTTGACTGGTGACATTAAACCTGGCACAGCGCATGCTGATTGACTATATTTAAATGCCCACAAATGATTTGAGAGCTACAGCACTTTTTTCTGTACATAGACAGATCTACAATTTTGGTCTGTTCCACAGACAAAGGTATCTTATGGTTTTGTAAGGAATATAGTGCAACATTCATATAGACTGAAAAGCAGTATATGAATTGTACTTAACATCTCCCAAAATATTTGGATGATTTTTTTTGTACTATTTCTGTTGCATCACTACTTAAAACAACTATGCTTTATTTCCATTGTGTGTGTGTTTTCTACCAGCCAAATCTGTGAGTTCAGACTGTAGAGATGTAGATGATGGCCATTTATAGCTTTGGTCTGTAGGGTTAGGGACATTATTCAACAGGCTCACTTAAAAACACACAATAACACACACAGAGCAGAGAGGTCAAAATGTATCAAAGTACGCTGGGTACATTCACACATAAACACACACACACACACACCAAAAAAACACATTTGCCACAACCCAGCTGTACCCTTCCCTATCTCTCTCTCACACACACATACACACACAGCTGCCAGGCCCTGACACCAATCTCATCTCTCTAGCTTCTGGTCTGCTGTTGCCACGGCAGCAGTCACAGAGAGAGAGAGAGAGAGAGAGAGAGAAGTAAAAGAGGGAACAGAATGCAGCGAAAGGGACAAAAGAACATGAAGATGCAAGTAAATAAGTAAAAAAGTGAAAAAGAATGAGTGAATGTTGCAGTAATTAAAGTGTGAATGAATATCAACTTTTTTTAGTCATAACTGAAAAAGTGAATACACACATGAAAGACAGAATAACTGAATACCTTTATTAAAAAATAAAAAACTGAGTGAATAATAGAAGAATGAAAAGTAAATAAATATGAACACGAGCAAGCAAATAAAAAATAGAGTAAATGAATAAACAAAGAGTAAGTACAAAAATGAAATTGAATTGAGTGATAAAAACAGCAATAAAACAAAAATAATGAATAATTACAGTATGAAGGCAAATGAGTGATTGCGTGAATGTGGATTATTAAAGAGTTACTGAACAACTGAAAAGTGAATAAATAAAACAGTGGTTGAATCATTAAGTAATATGCAGTACTGTGCAAAAGCCTTAGGCCATTAGAATGTAGTTTTAGCAATGACTATATATAATGATTTCTCAGTCTCTTTTAGAATATAACCAGAAAATACAGTACATTTGTATGCAGTATTAAAAAAAAAAAAAATCAGTTAAAACAGCGGTAACACTTTAAGGTTCATTAGTTAACTACATTAGTTAACATGAACTAATAATGAACTGCACTTCTACAGCATTTATTAATCTTTTTTGATGTTATTTTTAACATTTACTAATACATTATTAAAATCTTGTTAACATTAGTTAATGCTCTGTGAACTAACATGAACAAACAATGAACTTTATTTTCATTAACTAACATTAAAGGTGCCCTAGAGTTAAAAATTTAATTTACCTTGGCATAGTTGAATAACAAGAGTTCAGTACATGGAAATGACATACAGTGAGTCTCAAACTCCTTTGTTTCCTCCTTCTTATATAAATCTCATCTCCACCTCAGAAGAACAGGCGAATCTCAACATGACACCGACTGTTACGTAACAGTCGGGGTGTACGCCCCCAATATTTGCATATGCCAGCCCATGTTCCCAACATTATGAAAGGCATTAGACAAGGGCAGCCAGTATTAACGTCTGGATGTGCACAGCTGAATCATCAGACTAGGTAAGCAAGCAAGAACAACAGCGAAAAATGGCAGATGGAGAAATAATAACTGACATGATCCATGATATCATGATATTTTTACTGATATTGTAAATTGTCTTTCTAAATGTTTCATTAGCATGTTGCTAATGTACTGTTAAATGTGGTTAAAGTTACCATCGTTTATTACTGTATACACGGAGACAAGAGCCGTCGCTATTTTCATTATTAAACACTTGCAGTCTGTATAATTCATAAACACATCTTCATTCTTTATAAATCTCTACAACAGTGTGTAATGTTAGCTTTAGCCACGGAGTACTATCAAACTCATTCAGAATCAAATATAAACACCCAAATAAATGCAATACTCACATGACCCGAAGCATGCATGCAGCATACATGACAAACATCTTGTAAAGATCCATTTGAGGGTTATATTAGCTGTGTGAACTTTGTAAATGCACTGTATTATAGAGTCACGAGCTCGATGGACAGGGAGCACGAGATTTAAAGGAGCCGCAGCCCTGAATCAGTTCATATTTAATGATGCCCCAAAATAGGCATTTAAAAAAATTAATTAAAAAAAATCTATGGGGTATTTTTAGCTGAAACTTCACAGACGCATTCAGGGGACACCTAAGACTTATATAACATCTTGTAAAAAAATGTTCGATGGCACCTTTAACAAAGATTAGTAAATACAGTCACAAATGTATTACTCAAGGCCAAGAAACCTTTCAAAATCTGATGAGAAGTTTTTCAGATTTTCATTTTTGAGAAAATGGAAGAAGTCCAGGAGGTCACACTAAATACTGATTTCTGCTTAAAGAAACAATTTTGTTCAGATTTTTTTTTTTTTTGTGTACATAAATATAATAAATATGGATGGTCATTGCTAAAACAACAAAGCTGGTGGTGACCTAAGACTTTTGCACAGTACTGTATATATATATATATATATATATATATTACACACACTGTATATTAGAGCTGTCAAGTGATCAGCATTTGTAATCTAATCAATGACATGATTAATCTAATTAATCGCACATCAAATTTGGCTGAGAAACGATACCGTTAATGTTTTTTATTATTATTATTACTATGAAAATATGATTTTTGAAATGAAATTATACTCTAAATAAGAAACTACAACTGCCAGTAGGTGGCAAATATCTCAATGAACAAGTCATTGAGTCATTCATTCATTTGATTCATTCAAACAACTGATTGATTCAGTAGTGAAGTAAATGGTTCTCTTTATGAATGGTCCATTGAATCATTAGGCTTGTTTGACTGCACAGACCAATCGGTGTATGACATCAAAGTACAGCAAGAGCCATTAGAGACGGCTCCATATGCTCCGTATGAATCACTCTAAAGTTACTTTGATGTTACACCGATTGGAGTGTGCAGCGCCACATGGTTCACCCAATTCATTCAAAACGCGGATTCAGAAAAGAAATGCCACTGTGTTTTGCGCTGAGATGAACAGAACTGCCTTGTTTTTATATTTTCGTTGGCAAGATTGAGCAAAACAGACAATATTTTGTCTAAAATAATACATTATTAACTTCTTATTTATTGGACTGTTGAATAAAATCAGTATCACATTTGCACTTGTACTATTCTGGACAAAAAAACAGCACTCGTGTGAAATTGCAGTCGTTGCATGTGATGTAAATATGAGACAAAAACTCAAACAGGCAATTATACATATACATTATAACTATTCTAGGCTCCATTATGCTGTGAGTTGTTGCCCTGTATCCTATCATCATCAATCAACTGTATGAAATGTCAGATGACCTACGTAGGTCTGGGGCGGAGCAAGTGCGTTAAAAGTGTTAATAATTTTAATGTGTTACTTTTGACCGCAATTAATTCATCGGTAACACTTTACAATAAGTTAAAGGTTAATGTATTAACTAACATGAACTAACCATGAGCAATACATTTGTTACCGTATCTTTGTTAATGTTGGTTAATGAAAATACAGTTGTTCATTGTTTGTTCATGTTCATATTTGGTTAAAAATAAATACAAAAATGAAAGTAAATGAATATGAAAGAGAAATGATTGAAACAAATGAATCACTGAATGAGTGAATGGCAGCTACCAGCAGTGTGATTTTGAGTAGCCTCCACAAATGTGTTTATATGTGAGTATATGCTGTTAAAAATACCCTCAGTCTGGTGGAGCATCTCTTATTCTTAAACGCATCAATCAGTAGACAGTGTTTCAAAGCATGACATTTTTGTAAGGAAGATCGATTGTACATGACGTTCTTTTATTTTTCTTCTCCTTGCCACTGGGGGTCAAATATTTGCAATGTTTTCCTTTAACTGCAGCAAAAGAGAAGCAGCCTGTTCCTACACACATTAATCAAAAGAAACGGAGTTGTTTAACGCAACTGATGTTTGCACTTTCCTGCTATGTCCTTTCAAGCTGAAGTTCTTGGCCTTCTCCCTGTGTGCATGTTTCATTTCCTGTCCAATTTGGCTGTTATGAGCAACATCTACATGATACAAGCACAACAAACAAGCTAAGCAAACAAGCAAAAGAAAAAGCCGGTGGGAATGCAACACAACAATATTGTTCAAATATATATTTTTTAGCAAACATTACGACATAGGTAGCACAAAAATGCGTCATCCATGTGACCTGCTGTGCTGACACACTTTCAAAAACTTGTGCAAGTACATATTTGTTCTTATTTACAAGTTTACCCCATCTGCTCTCCCAGAATTGTTCCATTCGATTACTTTATCATAGTTTACTCTCATTGATTTCCTTCTTTCATATCCATTATGTGGCTTCTCTTTTATTTTTATTTCTGTCCCTAAAGGGTTCAGACAGCGTTAATCCTTCTCTTCTGTTCTCTTGCCCTCCCTCAATCTCATTTCTTTCTTTCTCTCTCTCTCTCTCATAGTGTTGATCATTAAGATAACAGATTTAGCTTGTCTCTCACTTATAATAGATATCTCCAGGACAACAAGCTGCATGCCAGCTCTGTCAAAAATGAACACGTTTTAGACCTGTGCGCGCACATACATACACACACAAACACTTGATGCCAGTCTGCCAACAAATCTCTGTAAAAAAAGATCTGCTCACAGCCATAGAGTCTGTCAGTCATTTGTGTGGAACAAACCCCCAAGCTGTTCCTGCTGGTAAAGACTGGGACGATGTCCACAAAAATGTTATTTGATGTTACAAAAAAAATAAATAAAATCATATTAATCACACTTTCACTTATTGATCAGATCGGGACTTTAAACTTTACACACATTACTTTTTAACAGTAGCGCAAGCATCACTAATACTATATCTGAAGCTTAGTTTTAGGGATCGTAAAAAAAATACCCTTAAGTATTAAATTTCACTGTTCATATTATTTGTGCTAGACCTGAATAACACCTTGAATCATGCTTGCGGGGAAGATTCTGAGAAAAGGTGAGCCATTACTTTTCTAAGCAATAAGAATTACAGTCTTCACTTAGTGAATGATAAAACAGGTGACACAATCTTGTACTGAACCACATCTGAATATCATAGAGACTTGAGGGTGGACTCTTTTAAACCTGGGATACACTGCACAATTTTAGCAATCCCATAAGATCATTACAAATCACACTGTCTGACATGGATCTATTAAACTTGGGTATGACAAGCATGTAGACTGTGCGATGATGACACCTGACTCGTAGGCTACGATGCAAGTTTCTATAGAAGAATAAATCATCAGCAGCATGCGCTAGTGGATAACAAAAAGACCATGTCGAATCACATTTTGGCAGATGTAGTTTTTATGTGTGCTGAAAAGAGGAAGCAGTGAAAGAAGAAGGGGAAAGAGCTTGAGGTAAGCGCCGTGTTTAAGTTTTAGCACGTGTAACGTTGATTTCATGTCGCATTTTTATTGGCTGGTCAGTAGACGTAAGTCGTAGCAGCAAACACACGGTGTTGATCATGCTGAATTTCTGACACTGTCTTTAGCCGCAAGACCAGTAAAGCGGCCATCTTTGAACCTCTCTCACTGTACGAAATAGGACCACCAATTAAGAGCCATGAACACAGAAATTGGCACGATTGTTTCACAATGGCAATCTTTCATCAGGGACAGCCAAAAATCGTGCAGTGTATCCCGGGCTTTAGCCTGTGCCAGTAAACAGCCACCAAGCAACCACACAAAACACCCTAGCATCCACCTAGAACATCCTCCAAGCAACCACCAAGAACACCCTAAGGGGCCGTTCACACAGAACGCGTCTTTGCGTCTAAAAACACTAGACGCGGCGCTCAGGAGTGGTTTTAAAAAGCGCAGCGTAGAACGCGAGGGTCTCGAGACGCGCTTTTGAGACGTGAGGCAATAATGACAATAACGGAAATAATAGAAATAGGCAAACAGCAGAATGGACCCTTCGCTAAACCCCGCCCTCCTTAGTTACTGTTGCTACGCCTGTCAGGCTTTCGCGTCTGGCAAGTCATTTACAGTGTGTATGCACCGGTGTCAGACATTTTCAAGGAGATAATTAGTCATTTTTGGCGAACAGGTGAATTATCTGAGAGAGCAAGACAAAAGGGACTGCAGTATGCATTCAAGGGATATATCCATGACATGCAACCGATTAGAAAATAATTTGATCAAAATTTAAGCTAAAGCTCCCAGCACGAGCAGAAGCCGCCTCATATGCTGACCATTCAAATGGGAAACACACAATTTATTGAGGAAAAGCTTTTTTCATCAATGTTAGCCTGACCATTTTGCAATGATAACATTCTCCCGCTTATATTTTTAGCACGCCATGCTAACGTAACTCCGTCTTGCCTTTAATCATTTTATTTCATGGTCAAATATATGCATTATGAACAAAGAACCGTCATTATTTCCGAGCAATGATGTGCTGAGTTAGCTATCTAGCTAAGCTACCCGTCAGATTGTCCTACCCGGGCTTACTGCATATGCATACATCAATATTACATCATTGTTGTCATGATAAATAACACAAAATTACTGTATATGCACTATTATAGTGCATATTACAGTGCGGAGGCGGGGCAAGCGTTGCTAGCTTCTGTTTACAGTAGCAAGTTGGCATGACAACTGTTTTATATGACGGCAACATGGCGGAGGGGGCGCTCATTTTTATCTTATTTTCTTTTTTTTCCATGTCAATGGACCCTTCGCTAAGCCATGCCCGAAAACCGCCACAGGCCAATCGTGGTTTAGGAACTATTACTAGGCGCGGGAGGTCTGTTTTGGAACTGACATTGATGAGCGGCGCTGCGTGTAAAAGTTGAAATTCTTTTAACTTGACAAAGCGTCTTAAAAACGCGGCGCTCATGTGAGAGGCGCTGCAAAAGACGCAAGACGTGAGCATAACGGTCATGTACGTCCATCAAACTCGTGTTTACATAGAAAAACAATGGGAAAGTAGCGCATTGGAATAGAAAACAAGTTCTGTGTGAACGGCCCCTAAGGCCGTGTCTCCACCAGAGCGTTTTTCCAGCTGCTAGCGTACCTTTTCAATTGTTTTCAATGGGAACGCTGCGTTTTTTTAAACGCAAGGAGCGTAACGAGGCGCTGAGCATCTTTTTCACGCTCAAGCGCTGAGAGCTCTGCGTTTTTTTACTGGTCACCTCGAGTTGAAGAAAGTTCAACTTTGAGTAAAACGCTGCGCTCATCACTGTCACTTTTTAGCCAGCCGTCCAATCAGAGTGGAGGAGGGGTGGGACAAATACTACACCGGCCAACCGTCACAACATTCTTGCTGTACAACAAACAACAAACAGAATGGAACAAAAGGGATGAGAAGTAATTCCACATCGTGTCAACATTTTAAGTCTGAAACAAATTACCTGTAAAATCAGTTATAAGTAACAGTGCCGCAGATATTCCGTATCATAGCAACAAAGCGTCTCAACGGAAAAAAAACGCTGCTCAGCTGAAGCGCTCACAGATAGGCCTTTTAAGCAGAGCGCCTAGCGTTTTCAGCTGGCTAAAAACGTTTTGGTGGACAGATGGCCTAACACCCTAGCAACCACCAAGAATATCCTAAGAACCTATTAAAAATACCCTAGTAGCACGCATAGCCACTCCCTGGTTACCATTCACATGGCAGCAAATTTTTCTAAGACAAGCACCACTCATGTTTTCTTCAGAAAATGTGAAAATGCAGTTTTTTTTTTTTTTTTTTATAGTGTCATTTTAATACGGAACACAAAGGTGATGACAGACGCATCATTGTGAGGAATCACAACCTCTCAAAACTGCTTTACCATGTGCAAATCTTCAGATCAGATCTTAGGCTTTAGAGTATTCATAATGTTCGCCTTGTCTTGAAATTGAGTCTCAGTGTGGCTTGTCATGTCACAACCAATTAATCTGGTGAAACTGCCACGAGGAATCTAGCTCACAAAATAAAGAGACAAAAGGAGAAAAACTATCTACGGACAACTGGTCACATCCTGCGTCTTCATTCTCATGGTTTTTATCTTGACAGCATTTTGAAACATTTGAACATTGGGAGATCTGCACCTTGCTTCGAAACAACAGCTGTTTTTTTTTTGGTCTGCAGGCAACAGCAGATTATATTGGAAATTGGATATTGTACACAGCATGTAAATAAATAATTCAAAAACAGTGTGTGACAGACAGTATTGTGCGGCTAATGAATTCTTGCCATAGTGGATGCCATATCGTTTCAAACAGTTCTCTCCACTGTTGGTTCCTGCAACTACAGTAGTTCAGTTTTGTTCCATAGATATACATATGCAACAAGAATTACAATATTCCTATAACATGTTTATGATGCTGAGGGTGTTGCGCGGTGTTAACTTGTATGTTATCATAAAGAAAATGTTTACATAATCTTTCTTTATAATATAATAATTTTCTCCACTTCTGAAGCGAATTTCTTATTTGACAATGTAACCACAGTCGAGTGGGTGGGGAAGAATAATTATATTAACCAATAATAGACCAATTAACCAAATCCAATCAGTTCTGATTATAAAATCAAGTGTCGGCCCACATTATTTCATGCTAAAAATTCTGTTCACGTTCACCTTAAAATGTCACAATGGGTAGTTAAATGCATTGCAAATGACATTTTTATTTTCTCTTTAAAAAATCTGCAAAGTTTAAATACAAGTGTGAGGAGAACAATGACTGACATCTGACGCCCCCACAGTGTTAACAGCAGACTTATTATGAGCCGATCGCCTTGCGCAAGACCTCAAGTCAAGCTTAATTATGATTAAAAAGCTTTTTTTATGCCCTGGATGAAAAAAAAAAATGTCTCAAATGTGACATTATTTCAGCTCTACCTCTTTTGTAGTCAAATTAATGTATGTATGGTACATGTGTAACAGATGTGTCAAGCAACTTGAGCTCATATGTGATGGATCTGGACTGCGGTATTCCTGCTCATATTCTAACAGCCCATTTCTGCTGGTGTTAGGAGAGGTTAGTAAGCTTTGGCACTCATTTAATGTGATCAAAGTACGGATTAAGACTCATATAGGATCACAACACTGGGGCTTTTCTAGTCCCCCTTTTAATGGCAATAAATAAAGTGTATCCAATGGCTAGATCTCAGCTTTGCCCCTCATATTGATCCAATCAACTTTAACAGCAGCAGAACATTGTAAATCACCATTCTTTCAGATCTTAAAAAAAGATTTTAACAGAGATTCTTCACTTTAGAGCAACTAAACCAGAGACACTTGATCCCCAGGATTCAAGGTGAGGTCAGCGTTTCATTATAGAAGATATTAGTGACGGTGGGGATGCAACTTGACTCTTGGCTGTGCAATGAACCACTCAACTCATCAGAGTTTGTAAAGACCACTAAAAGCTCATCCACTGAACAGAATCAATGCAGAAAGGCCAGTACATATGCTCATTGATCTGAACATCACATGGATGAGTTGAGCTCATGTGAGGCAGATAAGATGATCTTGTAAAGATCTGATCTCCATCGACTAAAGTCTGATTATTAGCTGTTAGCTCTCATCAGCCTAGCTTGCAGAAAATTATTCATTGATTAAAAGGCATTTTACATTTCTTTCTTAACTCTTTCCCCACCAACATTTTTTTTTTTTTTAATTCCCAGCCACTGCCAGCATTTTTGATAAGTTTCATGGCTCCCAGAATATTTTGTTGTATGAATATCTGAACATATAATATATCAAAAGAAAGAACAGAGCCTCTGCTTACAAATAAACACATTTAATTCTAGCTTCATGCACTGTTTTTTTTTTTTTAATCAACACTTGAATGTGGGTAAGTTTCATAAATAAAAAAACATTTTGAAAAAAAAGCTGGGAAAATTGACATCCGGACTGGATTTAGAATGATGATCTAAACACAGATGGAGTAGATCAAGTCCATCAACACCCCCAAAGCTTCACAATCCTATACCTCTTGCTGGGTTGACATTTCATTCTGTAACATTGGGCAGCTTTGATTTAAATGCTGTTTAAAGTTTGATCGCGTTATTTTACATCTGTTGCTCATTTCCGTTTCTTTTTTTGATCTTTCAGAAATCATTATAATATGCTGAATTGGTTCTCAAAAAAACATTTATTATTGTTATTATTATTATTAATGTTGAAAAAATTGTGCTACTTAATATTTTTGCATTTATTTTTATATTTAGCATTTATTTGAAATCAAAATCTTTTATAACATTATAAATATTTTTAGTGTCACTTGATCAATTTAATGCATCATTGTTGAATAAAAATATTAGTTTCTTTTTTAAAATAATAGCTTGCTGGCAGATATTGTTTGCACAAAATATAAATAGAAACAAATAGCATCTTGTTTACACGAAGTGCAAATAGATGCTATTCACACAACATTTACTTACAACGTAGTATGCAATTTGTACTAAAATTAAAAATCAGAGGACAGAGTTTGTGACAATAGCCTTTGCTAACAAGACACTGCCATAAAATGACCTCTGATCAATGACGTGTGGCGTATGCAAAACAATAAAATAAGGTAGTGTGTGCTGCTAATAGTCATGCATGACAAAGTGCTAAGATTTTTGTGTACAAGCTTGGAAAGAAGAGCCTCTATCAGCTCTCACTGAAAATGAACTGGAAACAGTGTAAAATGGCCTCAACTGACTGACTTGGACAAGGCTTAACAGAATAGTAATTGGGAAAGTCTTCTCATTGATTTTTTTTTTCATACTAAAAACAAGAAATACAGCAATATTACTGCCAAATCCTGATGTATACAACCTCCACAAGCACTTCAACCCCGTTTGTGTCCCTGGTTTGAGCTGCTTCTACGCCAAAAGCAAACATGACTCATGTTTATGTATGAGACCCCAACATTGAGCACTTCAAAGAACAGTCCAGCCACACACAAAAAAATTCTCAAGATGTCCTCCCTGTGCCTGTTATGTACAAACAAATCTGAAACCCACCGAGCCAACTAGCCATGTCTCTTTACACGGTCTTTGCCACCCACATCAGTAAATATGCTTTTAAGCTATGGCAAAAATGTTGCAGACGACAGCACATAAGTAAAATACTGTACCACACTAGTAGAGTAAAACAACTGAGAAAAACCTGACCCGAGGCAGACCTGTTGAAATTAGACCCGAGTCCAACCTGATGGCATTTATTTCCGAACCTGACTGGACCCGAACGTAAACGGCATTGACTTGTGCACAGCCCGCAGTCAGTCAGTCAGAAAAAAAGTGAGATAATGTTGTCATAGAATTGTACTTGACATGAATGCGTAAGTACGCGCTGAAGTGCTGAAATGTCAATCACTCATCACTTTAACCTCAATACGTCCAATACCTTTGGCAGAATGTTATTTACACAACCAATAGATGATTAAAGTTTATTTTAATCCATGCTGACGGTGCTCGTTGAAACGTTTGGCAAAAATGGAGCAGCTAAATTTATGCAGAAGCAACCGTGCGTAGAGTCCATTGCACGTAGAAGTGGGGATTCAGAGAGTACTTAGTGAAAAAAGTGAGATAACGTTGTCATAGAATTTAAATGATACAAATTTTTAAATGCCTACCATAGTTTAAAAGATTTCGGGTCTTCTTGGGTCCATTACCCGAGACTACTAATATTGGCACTCGTCGAAGTTTTAAACCTACTCAGGTCTCAGGTTTTCAGATCCCAGTGGACCCGTGAAGACCTCTAGCCTGAACTGCCCGTTGAGACTTACCTTTGAACCAACTGATCTAGGCAATGTTTACATCTATTCTATGTTACTATTTCACCCTTGTGTGTTTACACAGCCTCTTCAAAAGAATTTCATTGGGTTATTTCATACTTATGCATTATAGAAAATACTTGTACAAACTTAAAATCATGCCAAAAATCAGCACACAGAACATAACCTTAAAAAATGTGCACAACTTTTACAACCAATATTGCATTATATTTAGCACACCATGCCTGCCAAATTATCACAGATGCTCTGGCCAGATACGTGGTCATGTAACAGTTTGTAAAATTGCTTCAAACTAACTTTTAGCCTAAATTAATGATATAACCAAGAGAAAAATAAGCATTTTAGCACCATGAAAAGCAACACTGGATTTTCTTCCAGATCTATTTGTCAGGCTCATAATGTAATGTCATTTTAAGCAGCTTAAGGAATCACATCATCAAGGCTAGACTAAAACAGATATGCTGAGAAATATGATTGATATTGAGATAAGCTAAGACCAAAGGTAAGAGGTAAGGTAAGTGAACAGAGTGAAGGGAATATAAAGCTAACACTGAACAAGTATGAAATGTCAGTGGCTCATTAGAGGTAGACATCATCATTAACCAAATCAATTACCTTGGCAAATAAGCGAACTGTGTAGCACATTAATGTAAGGGGCTTGTTTACACATACTAAACTGTTGCATTACTTCGCCTTCATTAACATTTTAAACGTTTTTACACAGCAATGTAAATGCATTAAATTGTTTATGCATATTAACCAGATTGCTGTCTTTAGCAACCAAAGTTTTATGCTTGTTTACCAAAGCCAGTCAGTGACCTGGTAATTTAATGTGATCTGAAAATCACTACATTTAGTTCCTTTAAGAATGGTGCTGATAAACTTCAGCTTAAAAGCATAAAAATACTATAGCTCTCTAGTGCATTAACATTTAGAGATTGGAATTGTAACCATTTTGATTCCTTTAAAGATTCATTAATAAAACTGTTAAGGGGGGAGGAGTTGCAATTCGTATTGCATTTTCTGCCCTGAGCAATCTGTTGCGGATTTTAATAGAATTGGATCAAATAAAATTGATCAGATAAAAATCAGCCCATATGAGTTACTATACACTACGTTTTTGATTCTTTACAATTAATCAGCTCAGGTTAAAAATTGATTTGGTTCAGTAATCAGACTACACTGGTCAATGCACAATGGAAAAATGTATGTTCAAGAATCGCTAAAAACCAAATCATCTGATTCAGGTCCGTTACTTGACTGCACTTTTCCACCGAAGCAAACAGAACAGTGGACCAAAATACTAAGTACTACTGTATTTCTGAAAAATTCCTGAATAAATTATCCAAATTAGCCTGTTGTTTTTAGTGAAAAACATTCAGTATAGTCTGACTCCTATGGTGCAAAATCTTTTGTTTTGAGTATTTTTTAAATTTAAAAAAGAATCCAGTCCTGCCTATACAGTATGCATGAAATGTTTGAACTTTTATTCAGCAAGGAAGCATTAAACTGACCAAAAGTGAGAGTAATTTTTTCAGATAAACGCTGTTCTTTTGAATGTTCTATTAAATGTTTCTACAGAAATATTAAGCAGCACAACTGTTTTCAACATTGATAATATTAATGTTTCTTGAGCACCAAATCAGCATATTAGAATGATTACTGAATGATCATGTGACACTGAAGACTGGACTAATGATGTTGAAAATTCAGCTTTACCTCAGCTGGAATAATATTTCATAATATTATTGGATTTTTTTTTTTTTTTTTTTTTTTTTTCTGTATTTTTAATTAAAAATATGGTGAACTTAAGAGACTTCTTTCAAAAATCTGTAAAAATCTTACCAGCACCAAACTTGAACAGTAGTGAATGCATTTATTGTCAGCAAAATTATAGAAAAAGACTGTTGTATGATTACAACATTGATTTAAGTTATAAAAACATTCTTGAACAGAAAGATCATATTCATAGAGATGTCATGGTGTAACATTTCTACACTGCAGACAGACCTTTTTAAGCTCTTAAAGAACACGATTACATTAAAGCACTGTCAGTGTGCTGACATTTTGATTTCACATAGGTGTAGGAGTTTCTTTTTGTCTGTATGTAAACATACTTACCTTACTATCTTTCTAAAGTACCATTGTTGTTGTACAGTCGATAGTCTATAAAGTTAAGAGAGTCCCCTGCTGAAGGCTGCCCTTTTCCCTGACCTGAGAACAGTCTCTCTGGTTTTCAATCATGCCTTCCTTAAGTCCGAAGCAAAGCTAAATCTGCGCCCAGGCCTGTGCTTCTACTTATTTTCCAACTCATACCTCAAGCTGACAGCGGATCGATACGTTTTGATTGGGTGCCATCATGGCTCCGCCAGGCCCCAGCTTAAAGAGGTCTGCGGCCACTGGGAAATTTGCTTGGTACTGAGCATCCTTGGAATAACCTCCCCAGATTAGAGCTGCGTGCCGCGGGCTGTCAGAGCACGCTCTACTTTGAGTCTAAAGCTGGAGATGAGAAAATATGAAACAAAAGATTAACTAGCAATCCCTGTTATATTTTTCAAATTGTACAAATACACATGGGAAACCTGAGTTGGCTGAGACAGAGGATGAGATGGGGGCCCCCGGGGACTACCATCTAGGAGGACTCGGGTCTGAATCCCTCATCCTTCAGGTCTGCGTCCCAAATTACTCTGGTGTCACTAGGGAGAAGCCAATCTCTTTATATCTGTATGTCTGTGCTGGAAAACAGCAGGCACTTTCAATATATATGTGTGCAAAAGGCCCTCTAATGGATGCCAAGTATAGAAATGGGTTTATAATGAGGAGAAGCTTAAATTATGTAATGTAAGCAGAAGGTTAATTAAAATAATGTAAGCCTTATTTCACAAAGACATAATATGGAAAAAGTGCTAATATTACAGTGCACATGGTTTACTTTATAATGATCAAAGACCAGAAATATCGTGTGCGTCTCCCACCGAAGGCATTCATTTACACTAGAAAATTGCTGATAGATGTGAAATGACCCATCGTGATGTTTTATAATGAGGTTCTTTTCTTCTGTGGTGGAACGATGATGACATTGTCCACCGAACATGCTTAGGCGGGTGGAATTGTATATGTATAGCAGACTAATACCCTAACAGTCTTATAATAGGATTAGATTCCCTGAAGGATTTAACAGCAAATTATTTCCATTAGGTAGTGTATAGGCCAATTGTTTAGATCGTATGCTAAACTTCATTTCACAGGCATTAAGAATGTATGCGCAACCAAATGCCAAACATAAATGCAGAAGCTCGTTTACCTGAAGGATGCTGTTAATATCTAATGTAGTGTATAAAAAAATGATGAAAGCATGATTAAAGCAGGCAAAGCAAACATCTTATGCTCTGATACTTAAATGTTATATAGTTCTTAGTTTTGACAGCAGCGGTGCTTTAATTAGCATGACGACTGTGTGGTTTTTAGCTGCGCACACTTTCTCGAAAACGCCATGCACATTCAGATAAGACATAATTGCCATAAGCATTGCATCTTTAAGATGGTGTAGCAAGTTAGGAATAGTCAAACTTTTCAAACTGCCTCTAGAGAGCCCAGCATTTTTTTCCGTTTGGTTGCAGTCCTTGTGTTCAGCCTAAAACCAGCCTAATTACACACGCTTCCATAATACCAAATAGCCACATTAGTCATTTAGGCAACCTACAACTATTAGAAGTTTTACACATCACTAACATAGATTCTCCACCAATTTGTGATCTTTGCATCAAAAAAATATCTAATTATCTTGGAATAGTGGCATACTCCCATAATGGTAGTTTAATCCATATGCTAAACTTCCTTTGACATTATTGTTTTTCTCAGCCTTACTGTCATCCAGCAGAAGCAAAGATTTGTCTCTTTAGGTTCTTTGATCTAAAACTTAAGCCTCTGGGTAGGTGGGGTTGGTCTCCCTGCTCGTGTATACATTAGACAGCACATATTGATTTTTTGTGCTGCTCATCCCAAAAGGCCTCTATTTTCCTTCCCCCATCTGCTTTCCACACATGGAGATGAATTGCGCTCCAAGGCCGGTTTTGATGAACCTGTGATTGGCTGTCCTTAGCCTTGGGATCTGTGGGTGTAATTAAAGCCAGGAGTCATCCCGCCTCACAGTGAATGAGATGGCCCCTAGTGCCTGTCCTGTAGAAAAATACATGTACATTCACCGGACCAAAAACTGCCAAGAACAAGATTCATGCTAGCTCTGAGCTATTTGAGGAAAAGTGAAGGCTTGGATAGCGGTAGAGATTCATGTATGGGTCTAAATATAGATATGAAGACCAAGACCTGACAAGGTCAGGAGAAAATCTATAGAAGTGCTTTTTTTAATCAATAAAAGTTTTTAATCTATCAGTTGTAAGCAACTGAGACCTGTTGACTTTGGACAACTGGTCACTCAACCTGTAGGGGAACTAGGCAGAAGGTATAAAAGATCTGTGCCAATAGGAGGACGTACAGAGAAAGAGGTAAGGTCAGATCACACTAAGATGTATTAAAAGCCCTGCATTATCTGAGGGTCTCCTGAATCATCTAAACAAGAAGTGTTTGAAAACTACGGCTTTATGCTATAAACACAGCACCAAAATTGCAACATCTCGAACGAGGCAAGTAAAAAGAAGATTGGAGTATATCATGACAAGAAATTCATTGCCATCAATAGGATAGAATAATTACTCAATGGTGACAGTCTGGTGATTATGATTGAAGCATATTTTTTGTTACACAGTTTTTAGTTCCAGCAGAGCAGGATTCATTATTAATAATGTACTTTGATATTTAGCAAAACACTTTTGTATTCCTACAGTCAAGATGTGGTTTTAGAATTAGATTTCTATTTTATACATACAAAATGTAACTCATTGATATGATTACATTATTTTGTATGGAAAGTAACTATTTTGAAAATAGAACATTGTCCTTTTATCAAATGAAACCGTTGAAATGGGCTATGAATCTCAATATTTACATACAAATAAACTAGGTAAAGCAAGTGAAAAGCAACTACTGTAAAGCATTTTTTTTTATTACACTGAAAGTGCAATTTAGAAATTAATGACTAAATTCTACATGGACTGAAAACTTAAAATAATTATATATATATATATATATATATATATATATATATATATATATATATATATATATATATATATATATATATATATATAATTATAAATATATAAATATATATACAAAACTATAAAAAAAAAATAATAATGACATTTCTATAGTTTTAAAATATTTCGGTAGCGATAAATGCAGCTGTTTGAGAGTGTAAAGTCTGAAACACATTTTCGTTCTTTGGACATTGACTTTTTTTTCCACGGACAAGTTTTGACAACTGATTGATAGAACTATTTCTACTGTCACTAGATAATAAGCTGCTTTTGAAAGGTGCAGGAAGTGATTTCTGGGAAACGTTGTTGATATTTGAAATCACCAAAACAAACACACTTTTACTCAAAAGGATCACACCCCTATCTTGATGCCTCTACATTCATGTACACACTATGCAACACAGGCAATGACTATGGTGGAGTCTGCTGTGCCTGCTGATTATAATATAACATTTTTCTATGTTATATTATAATCACTATTGTAATAAATCCAGGAGGTGCAGGCAAAGCTTATTAAAGCAGGGCTTTAGTATTTGGACAGCATTGTTTCATATAGTGTCTGTGTGCTCTCCCTCTCATTCATATAAACACAAGGGGACCCAGCACTGACTACAGTGATGGATTAGCTCTCAAGCAATGGTCCTCCCTCTTTCTCTCCCTCTCATCTCTCTGTGGCACAGTCTGTGACCACAGCAAGAATATATGTATATCTGACCCCTGAATTCTACATGGACTGGAAGAAAAAGCCAAATGGAAAAAAAGAGACTTGAAGAATAGAAGGAATGGTGGCTGCAAAGGCAAATGGAGATGGGAGAGGACAGAAAAAAAAAATGTCTTGTTCAATTGAACACTGTTGACTAAGCTTTGTTGTTCCAACAATACCAGAATACCTGACCAAAGAGCCCCACAAAGCTACAGATGACAGATGTATTTGTCCAGTGTCACTGTTGATAGCTGTTTGTATGTCAGGGTTTCCACAGGCATGAAAAACCATATTAGTATCAAAGAAATTAAAAAAATCTTATTTACAGAAAAATTAATAATTTATTTATGTATACATATGCACAACAATTAGTTCTGGTACTGATTTTACCAGTATCACCACGGGAACACCATTTGTATCACTCCGCTTGCAGCATTTCTCTCACTGCGAGTGTCATGGCGGACAAGCAAACACCATAATTTTACAAATACTACTGTTGTTGTGTCATGGAATGTAGTTTTAAGTTTTTTTTAGGTGAGCATGTAGTTATTTAGACCTCAAATATTCTACTTTTATATACATAGCACCTATTTGACAATTTGTTTAGACCAGGGGTCGGCAAGTAAGTTTGGCATCGGGCCACAAAAAAAAAAAAAATTGCCACTAGATGGTGGGCCAGAACATAGTCAAAGGATAATTTAAGAAATTAATTGATGAAAAATGCAACTAGAATTGCATTTGACAGACTGTTACAGTGTCTTTTGTAACTAGTATTGAGCGGTTACTCTGTGTTAAATCCTTTAGTAGGACAGTCATTAACAAAAAGCCACATTTGTGTGGCGGTGTCCGAGTTTTACCCTGGATAAATTAATAAAGCAGAGTAGTGACACGTGACCTAGCAAGTATCTTCATTCACCAACTTGCAACACAGACCGCCTTGCTGAAACACACATATGTGGGAGATGCGGAATGGATAAATATAACTCAAAAAATAAAAGAGGACTTGAATAAGCCCATTAATGGCATGTTTGAGTCATGCTCTTAACGAACTATGTTTTATTTCCTCTTTCCATATTGTGAATAATAAATGTATATCATTTTAATTTACTTGTTACACAATGGAGCCTAAATTATTGTAATAATTATTTGACGTAGCCTACTTTTACACTCAGAATTATTCCTTGGCATCCTCACATACTAAACTGCTTTTTTTTTGTAAATTGATTGTGTGCTGGAGGTACGCTATTACGTTGGGTGAAGAGTGATGTTAACATTTATGCTAGCTGGTGACGAAAGAAAATGGCCCTATGCATTCATCCTACCTAGTTTTGTGAATGCAAAGCCAGTGTGTCTTATCTGCAATGAAGTTGTCGCTGTTTGCAAAGAATATAACGCCGTGTCTACACCAGACGCGAGCGGCGTGATGCAACACGTCAAAATATAATAGAACCAATTATAATCAGTGAGGGGCCATTCACACAGAACGCGTCTTTGTGTCTAAAAACGCGTGAAGCAGCGCTCAGGAGTGGTTTTAAAAAAAGCACAGCATAGAACGCGAGAGTCTCGAGACGCGCCTTTGAGACGTGATGCAATAACGGAAATAATAGAAATAGGCAAACTGCAGAATTTACAGATACACGTTTTGACATGGAAAAAAAGAAAATAAGATAATAATGAGCGCCTATTCTGCCATGTTGCCGTTATATAAAACAGTTGTCATGCCAACTCGCAACGCTTGCCCCGCCTCCAAGTTCTTCTGATTGGTCCACTGTTTTGGAACTGACATTGATGAGCGGCGCTGCATGTAAAAGTTGAAATTCTTTTAATTTGACACGGCGTCTTAAAAACGCGGCGCTCATGTGTGAGGCGCTGCAAAAGACGCGAGACGCGAGCATAACGGTCATGCACGTCCGTCAAGCGCGTGTTTACATAGAAAAACAATGGGAAAGTAACGCATTGTAATAGAAAAACACGTTCTGTGTGAACGGCCCCTGATATTGTCTATACTGGATGCGACACGCCATAAATTCCCGATAGTAAACGGATTCCCCGTTCTATTTCTGATGTAGTCCAAGTGCTTTGCAACGGTCAGTTTGTCACGTTCAGTACAGCTTTTAGCTGTTGTGGCGCGACGGACGTGACGCGAAAAAAGTCGCATCTGGTGTAGATATGCAGTGATAATATTAGACGGCACCACGAGACAAAGATCTATTTCAGAACCAGCCGCTATCAAAATAATGTGGCTTCGATATTATTGCTGTTTCCAGGACTGTTTCGACCACTTTTAGACGTTTTTGGAGATGTAAGCTCCAGACCGTCAGCGGCCATTCAGCGCTTATGTACCTGCCGAGAATAGCTTCATCTCAGCCAGTACTTCAGAAATTTGCCGCTGGCTCTTATGTAGATAGTGTTTAAACTAGTGCAGTCAGTCGATTAAAAATAATTAACTAATTGATCGCATATTTTTTCTGTAATTAATTACGATTACAACATTGGAGTTTTTAAAATTAACTTATTTAAGACTGGTCTTATGAGGATACTCAACAAAATGGGCATTTTGACATAATTCTGTGTTGTTGTTTAATAAGTTCATGACTTTCACAGACAGTACATTCTCGTTTGTCTTGTGGTTCTTGAATGGGTTAAAAGCATCTGCATAAGAGCGTGATCATAATGTAGCGCTAGCCAAATTATGACAAAAAAATGGATGTTGCGTTAATTCCATTAAATATTTGTAACATATTAAACGTGTTAACGTGCTAATTTTGATAGTACTAGTTTAAACATGGAGTATAATTCACTTTTTGCTAGTTTGAAAATAATTGAACCTGCGGCCTGGTGTCTGCAGCCAAATAACAGTCATGCTGTTATATCGCACGACTATAAGTGATGTCACACCAATGAAAGTTGGCTTCATTGCACTTTATTCAAAATTTTTATTAATTTTGTATGCATGTTGTGAAGTTGTGCCTGTAGTGTAAAACTAATGTATGTGTTCCAAGTCCCAATTGTATCATTTGTCATGACGCAATGAAATCATAACATGCTTGCACTTATTATTTCCAGCCTATAATTCATTAAATCATGTGGGAAGTATTAGCTATATTATTAGATGTTATTTTGTGGTTTTTAGTAAAAATGGCTAAATGGCTTTCCTCTGCAACCAAGGAGGATATTGTTGAAATGGCTAAATCTGGTCAATCAATTTAGGATATTTCTCATGTGCAGGATGTGAATGGTCACAATGTCCACAGAATTATTTCAAAGCACCATGAGACCACTTCCATGCAGAATGTAAAGTGCTGTGGCTGGTCAAGGCAGACTATGTGATCATTTTGACAGGAGGATGAAAATCACCTGAATGTGGGACCAACGCAAAACAGCCTCTAAAGACCTGGATTAGACCTCCAACCTCCAGTTTCATCTTGAGCTGTAAGCCAGCGACTAGATTGAGAGGTTGTGTACTTGAAAGAAACAATTTATTAGTTTTATCTACTGCAAAAAAAGAAAAAAGAAAAAAAAAACAGAAAATAAGTAGAGTTGGGGTATTCGAACTCGAGTCCAGACTAGAGTACAAATTTTAGCAGGCTTGTTTACGTTCATCACTTTCAGGTTCTGAACGCTACCTCATTTTTGTTCACGTGAGCCTCACGACGCATACGTGTAATGCTGATGCAGGAGCTGGTCAATAATGAGTCAGCGTTCTGACGTAGAACCTGGAAGCGTTGAACATAAACAGCATATTTCCAGTGTGTTTCGCTTTCAAAAGCGCAAGCCCTTACACATCGTGCTGTGTGAAATAGTCAAGTCACGTCACCTTTATTTATATAGCGCTCTTTACAATGCAGATTGTGTCAAAGCAGCTTTACATTGATAACTGGTACATAATTTTTGCTGCACAGCAGCTCTTCAAGAATAGTGTCAATGCAGGCAGATCAAAGCACTGTTGAATAAATGTCAAGAAAACTGTTGAATATAAAATGTCAAGTCAAATGTCAAGTGTCCCCAACAAAGCAAGCCAAAGGCGACAGCGGCAAGGAACCCAAACTCCAACAGGTGACATCAGGTGGCAAACAAGTGGCAAATAGGTGTTAAAATGGAGAAGAAAAAAAACCTTGGGAGAAACCAGGCTTAGTCGGGGGGCCAGTTCTCTTCTGGCGAACAGTGCTTTGTTATGAATCAGGTTGCTATCATAAGTCTGATAGGATCGCAACATGTCATGTGTATGTTGCTGTGTTTGGTAATTCTGAATGGATCCTGTAGTAATGCAGTCAGGTCAGAGCAGTTGGTTTAGGGCAGGGGTACCTAATCCTGTTCCTTGAGATCTACATTTTGGATCAGGGTTGAATCTGAACTCTGCAGGTAAGCAGATCTCCGGGAACAGGATTGGGCACCCCTGGTTGGTAGTGTTTGTTTTTTTTGTTTGTTTTTTTTTGGCATCTCCATGTGGTCCTGTTCGATATTGCAATTTGACTTGTCTAAAAGGTAAACATGCTCTTTGCTGTTGCACTGTACACATACTATACACTAATAATTCTAGGGAAGGGTTTTTTTTTTGTAATTTTTTTTCATGGGTGCTTTGGTGTACATACATTTATGAATTTTGGACTTATCAATTGGTTATTTGGTGTCCTTTTGGAGTCTCCAAGTGTCCTTTTTTCGAAAGACAGCTAAATTTACTTTGAAAAAAGCATGCAGAAAATACAGTATTGTTAGAATCACCCTTCAATCTGACGGTTTACTTTGCTGGATATAGCTTAAAAAAGCTATAAAAAACATTTTAATATTTTTTTCTTATGATAAATTTTTAGTGGCTATAAATTTGAGAGTAAAATTTGTATACAATTACAAAAATTAGTATAAAATGAAAAAAAATCTATAAATCACAGATGACTGGTAATGTCATGGAAATTCATTTTTCTAACTTGGAAACCCTGATATATACACCAGCTAGTTATCAAGATAGTTAGCATATGTGGACAACAAAATATATTTAATATACTTGTTCGCCATGCTACTGAATGACTAAAGCTAGTGAAGTACAAATAATAGATCATTCTTATTCTTTCTTATTCTAAGGTTTTCACCTTTTTGTAGGCAGAACAGCAGAAATTCCAGATCTGTCTGAGCAGACGTTATGATCCATTTTGCAATCTGTATGTGTTGCAATGTCTCCTTTTGTATGAAGCCTTCCCTGCGAGACTTCTCTGGAATGAATAAGCAAAATATGAACCTGCAATTCGCAAGCAATATAACCTGGACGTGCTATGATCAAGAGTGCAACAGATGTTGACCAGTATGGCAGCTACTGACCTGTGCAGTGCCAGGACTACAGATAGGAACACATGGCATTTTGGGAAAGGGCCCAATCTGACTGAGACTAGCAATACCTTTAGCAACCACAGACTTTCAACAGGAGGCAGCCAACAGGTGTCATTCCACAAGAAAGCACATGAGTAAGACATTTACAATGCTGGACATTTACAAACTACATTGCTGTAGGAACAAAACTGCCCTTTTAAATGATTAAGATCAATGTTTGTGGTAATTTAATCACTCGAGCCCTGGCCTAAAACGAATTCTTCCAAAGAAACACCTCCATAGTGTTTCCTTTTCAACATTTGTCAGTTCAATTGTCATTTGAGATGTACATCCTCTTTAAACGGTGGGCCACCACACAAAACCCCCATTTTTGTCCAGATTGCTGTCCTGTCAGCATCATTTTTCATCTCCCCAAAGCTTATTACCAACCAGGCAACAAGTCATGGTCAGCCCACAGTAAACCACAAAACCTTCTAGTCATTCTCAAGCCCAGCTAACAGCTTTGAAACAATTAACCGGACAGGATGCTCCAACCCAGTGTTACACAAGCACTTTTTTGTATCCCATTCCATGCAATTAACTGTAAATAAAAGTCTATTTTTTCCCCTCCATCTCCCCAGAGCAGAATATCAATATAGCTTTTCAATTATTGGCCGGCCCCAAGTGAGGTCCAGACACTGATTGAGCAAGTGATGGAAAAAAGGCTGAGAGAAGAGACGGAGACCACAGCTGTTCAATCTGGGGGGCAAAGCAGGAAAAAAAACCACAATCATCTCTCACCGCAACAGCATTGTCAGTCACATTTATTACGAATAGCTATTGTCACAGCTTACTCCATGAACCTCTCCATTGTACAAAAACTTCACGCCGAAGACACATGCATTAGTGCAGTTTTGACTGGCAGAGAATAAATATGCCACTCTACTGTGCTTGTTTAAAAAGACATGCCACAAAATGCTTTTTATCTTCCATTGAGCGCATCTACATCAATTTGCAGTCATTAGCGCACAACCTCCGAAAACTAATCATGGTCTTATGTCACCCTATAGCCTACAAGGTACATGCACACGAGAACATTAGGCTTGTGACACCTGCTACATACGTGCCTCTACAAACACGCTGTATCTGCAGCAGAACATATATTTGTCCATTACAGAAAACAAGCTATGCACTATGCCCAGCACAGAAGCCTGTGCCATTAACCTTGACTCATTTTTACGTTCGCGTATCGTACACATTCAAGTCAAACACCCACCCAGACATACACACATAAACAGATGATAGATAAGCACAGCTACACAGGGGATTGAACACCATATGGAGCCAAAGTCAAATACACACACGCACACATGACTGCACACACTCGCACAGACAAGAGGAGAGAGCGCGATCTACTCACAGAATGAAGCAGACGACACCGGGAGCTAATATCAAAGGATTGGCACGGATACAAGCTGGCTGCGTCCCGTCGGGAATGCTGACAGATTCCGGGGAAAAGAGGAGGGAATATCCGAGGACACCTCTGAAACTGGATGGGAAAGGGGGTGGTGGAGAGGGGGGGGTGAAAGAAGATCTCACGCTTTTTTAAGATCGGAGGTTAGGCTTCAGAAGATTTCCGTCTCTTGTTCTCGTTGCCTGGCTGTCCTTGTGGAATCTTTTGCCAAACACTATCAGGTTCCTGATTTTGACTTGAGCTACAACAGCATTTTGTCTGGGGTAAACAGGAGTATAGAAGAAAAATCAGTCGGGAAGGCAAATAAAAAAAAATCCAGTAGAGATGAAATAACTCAATTCCCTCCTTTGCTCTCCCAGAGGCATGAAGAGGGGGATGAAAACGGAGATGGAGTGACAAGATAAATACCTAAAACTGCAAAAATGAGAAGGCAACAGAACATTCTGTTTCAGCTAGGGAAAAAAACGCTTCTCCCTCCTTTTTTTTCCCCACCCTATCTCAGTCACTGCAATGTGTTACGATCTCCCTTACAGTCTTAAGGGTCATCTGAAAAAAAAAAAAAAAAGAACAAAAAAAAAAAAATCTAATTTTCAAGATGAAAAGAAGGCGAAAATGGAAAAAGAATCTTAACTTATCAAAAGGTAGGAGTTAGCGACGATCTGTGGCATCTGGCCCCCTCCCTCCCCTTTTCACTTTCTTTGGTCTTGTTCTCCTTCTGTCTTTCAATTTACCTGAATCTGAATAGTGAAATAAAAGCCATGTGATAAAATGTTCTTTGTTTGCCCCAGATTGCAGGTGAACAGCCTTGTCAATCCAAGGCACACCATCTGATCACTCTTTCTTGTGATTTTTCTTTCTTTTCTAGACCTACACAGTAAAACTGTTGAATGTGAGTCTAAAAGTTGAAGTCTGACTGAGGTCTAGCACAAAACAATCCCCAAATCCATTTGGACAAACGGGGGGAAAAAAGCAAACACCAAACACCATAGATCGGTAGAAGATCGTTGTCGGAACCGACCTCCAATCTTATCCTAAGTGGTGGGGTTCTTGAACGTATCCCCCAGAAAAACCACTTGAACCTCTCTAGTTCTCCATTTTCAGCTGCCTGCCAGGCAGGAAGTTCAATTATCTCCCGTTGAATGATATCGCTTAGGATCCTCTCTGTGCGATATGAAATCAAAGGATCTTGGTGTGATTGGATGACACTTATTCCTTTGGCCCCTCAGGGTTCCGTTCCAACTTAAAGTGCTAGATGGTTTTGGAGTAGTAAACGTCAAGTGATTTAAAAAAAAAAAAAAATCCTAATCAAGGATTTGTTCTTTCTTTTCGGTCCTACTTCCTCAGACGACTTTTTAACGGCAGATATCCTCAAGTCTCTGCGCTCCTGTCACTGCGCTTTTGCTGGCAGGAAAGTAGGTGCATTCTGAGAGCGTCTGGGGATGTATGGAAGAAGAACTTGCTGTCAGCAGGCAGGAGCGGTAAGACGCGTCAAGGGTGGAGAAATTGGCCTTTACGGAGCAGGAAACAGCCTGGAGCCGGAGGAACAGACAATTAGGAACATATAATTAAAGTAGGAAAAGACATAATGATGTAATGCCAGGGATGTAGAGTGGGGCGGAATAGTCTTTTTCCATTACTTGCTCATTTTATGAGTGCAATCTCATACCTCTTACTCTATGGTGTCCTTGCATTGACATTCTCCCTTCCAATACCTTTCCCAAGTCCTTTCCTCCCAGCATTTCAACACAGTCTTACCTCTTATCCAACATATACAAGCTTCAAGCAGTTTTTACTATATAAAAAGTAATTACAGCCAATTGTCCTCCAGATAAAGTGAGAAGCCGATGCAACTGCTTTGAGCAGAGAACAATCGCTGTGATTATATTTTCAGAGTGAAGTGGTGTTACGAGGGACCGTATATAAAATGTTCTGTGATAAATATTAGTGAAACACTGGCTCCTTGTGTGCTTGAACGTTACGTAAGCCTGTTAGCCGTAGCTGGAATAAAGAGAGAGGGGAAGCTGGTCAAGTGGCTGCCATGTTTCTAAATCTGTCAATCTACCAATCTACTGTGCTTTTAAACATGAACACTCAACAAGCTGATGCTTTTTACATCATGGCATGAGAATTGAGTGCTTAATGCTGTAAACACATTAAGCCATTAAAATACATTATGCTTTAGTCAAATTTGATTTGTTTTGACTCATTTAAACCAATATAATTGGTATTGGGTTAGGTATTGGTAAAGGCCATTTGTAAAGTATTACTTTTACAAATATTTTGAGGAAGATAGGATCTGTTTTCTTGGTTTCTGTGTGACAGTTGTGCTAATGTGTTTTACATAAGGAAATTTGAATCCTAGGGAAAACATTCCCTTTTCGAATGCATGTCAGCATTTGTCCTTGAAAAACATGCCATGTCACAAGTAAATAAAGGCACTTTTTATTATTATCTAAGCGTGCATGGAGTCAAACCGATCCATTTTTGCCTACTCAAAGGCCTATTACTCCATTTTAAAAGCCGTCATGTTAAATCAATAGGTCTGAGCCCTAGCAGACATCAAACTCTGTACCTTCGGCACACATATTAACAAAGACTTCAGCAAAGGGTGCCGAGATCACATTCTGTACTTTTCTCTGTGTGATCTAATGCTTCCGCGAGCAAGTCAGAGCATCGTGCCAAGAAACCAAGCGAAGGTGAGAGGTTGAAAACGAGATTCGTTTTTCTCTTGCACTTCTTGCATTTGGTACAGTGAAACATAATTCGGTCTGCTTTGTCATCCTCTATTCCTGCCCCTCTCTGTCTGAGATAGCGGCTCTGAAAAGGATTTACAACTATGAAGATTTCCCTGATAAACCAACGCTTTGCATCATCTCAGTTGCACAGAGGTAGAGACAACAACGGTATTTCACTCTATCACACAACTCTATTTCACGGTAATTTATGAATCGCGTCACGCAGGCGATAAGGCGGCTTCTGTTATATCGCCTTTCTCATCATCGCTGCTTTATATTTTTGCTATCTTTTGCACTTACACAATTGTTTAGGAAAGGTTGAGCTTATATCTACATTATCAAGAGGTGGGAGATCCTCATATTATTGTAGACTAGCAGCTGACAGGAAATTTTAGTTTAATGGGAGGATAACTTGGATAACTTGGAGACATTAAAAATGGATACAAATGAGAATAATTGACATACAGTAAGAATATACAGCTATTCAATTAATGTGGATAGCATAACTAGAATTTGATGAGAAATGTTTGATTTCATACTGAGACCTCTGACTCAGAACATCTCTTGTGAAACTCTAGAGATGGCATTAGGTTACTTGGGTCGCTTCCTCGGGAGAAAAATCTCTCTTTTTGGTCTGCATTTAGTCTCTTCACTGTCTAGGAGAAACTACTGAGAATAATAAAGAGATTTTTCTTTTCTACAAGTGTGTACACCATAAAATAATAGTTGCTTTATCCAAAATTAACGTTTTATATATGTGGTTGTATGCTTCCCCTTCCTCTCAGGTGCTTAAGTTAAATAACCTTCACACACACACACTCTCAGAGGCAGTGGTAGCACAGCCAGCAAAAGCACAGCATCGTGGGTAAGCTGTCACAATCACCATCAATCTGCACGCTCCCTGCCTCACCCATGAAATACAAGCAGAGTTCTCCGGCAGACGCATATATACGGCCGTGACGATATACGAGTACTGCGTGTGTGTTTGTGAGAAGCATGTGTGAAGGATGTGTTTGACCTGAGCGCATTGGTTTAGGTTGAGCGCTCCTGTGACACAGACAGTTGTTAATGGTTGTTGAGGGATGGGCAGATGGGGACCGATGGGGAGAGTGGAAGGGGGACCGTGACAGATGAGGGAAAGAATGAAAGAAAGAGTAGGAGGAGATGATGAAAGGGGATAAAATGGCTGATGGACAACAGAAAAAGGGCATTTGGAAAAAAAAAAGAGGGTTGAGGAAAATGATTGCGGGCAACTCAGAGTGCATCATGCAAAAAAGGAGGGATGAAGAACAAACGAGAAAAGCAAGACACACTCACCCATGGCTCTTTTCCTTCAGTTGAGACGGTCTAAGTCTACTGCGCTGGCAGAGAGAGAAAGACAGAAAAACCTCAAAAGAATGCCAAAGGACTGATATGAATGTGTGCAAAAACGAAGATGATCAGACCAAAATATCAAATGAGCTTAAGTGTCCGAGTGGCTCCCCGCATCAGTCCTGGTCAGATGCATACATGCAAAAATGACTCACTAATCGGAGTCTTAGAGAATTACACATGCAGCTATAAATCAACATGTCAGCATGAATGCACTCACACACACACATGCACGCAGCGGCATGAGCAGGCTCCACAGGCGCTACCTCAGAGGACGCTGTAGGCTCCCCCCTCCTCCTCTGTTCCCCTGTTCGGTCTCTCTCTTCCTCAGCCTCTTCTGCGGTTTCTGTTTATTCACCACAGATCATTTCCCAAGAGAATGCAATGGTGGGTTCTCTTCATTTTCTGCGTCCTTGCCATCCTCCCGTTTCACGCCCCCCTGTTCCAGTCCGGCAGAATTGAGCTTGCTGTAATTTCTGGCAGCTGGGCTAATGTGTAAACTGCATTCGTGCCCTCTCGTTCTCTCGTTCTCTCTCTCTCTCTCTCTCTCTCTCGTGTCTCACTGCCTCTTCAGCACTGCCTCCAATCCAATCAGAAGCACATCTTTCTCTCTCTCCTCCTCTCTAACTCATATTTTTCTACTCTCACTCCCACAAATACTGTAAAATAAACATCAAAATGTACATTTATCAGTCACACTAGTCTCCTGAGCCTTATCCTCCATCAAAACACACACACTTAATGACAAGGATAATTCCCACATTTAGTACTATACAATTCTTGCTAAAAAAATGATAAATTAGCACACTTGTGTATAGACTATGTAATAATTTTACAGGAAGCTGGGAAATTTGTTAAACTCCCTTTGAATATTTACAGCACATATTGCAATAAAAAATAAAGTGACACCGGGCAAACAATGTCTCTCAGGATTCATGTCTATCACTTTTTACTCACTCAATAATGTTATGGAGTCTTGTTTCTGCCATGACATAAAAAAGGTAATTGCGACTTTTTATATCACGGTTCCAACTTTTTTTCTTGCAATTGCGAATTTATATCTCACAATTCTGACCTTTTTTCTCAGGATTGCGAGAAACTCAAAATTGTGAGTTATAAATTGAGAATTGCATGATATAAAGTCAGAATTGTGAGATATAAAGTCAGAATTACAAGTTACAAAGTCAGAATTGTGTTATATAAATCAGAATTGAGAGTTGTAAAGTCAGAATTATGAGATAAAAAGTCAGAATTATGAGATAAAAAGTCAGAATTGTGAGTTATAAAGTCAGAATTGTGAGTTATTAAGTCAGAATTGTGAGTTATAAAGTCAGAATTGTGAGTTATTAAGTCAGAATTGCGAGTTATAAAGTGAGAATTGCGAGATATGTCAGAATTGTGAGTTATAAAGTCAGAATTGCGAGATATGTCAGAATTGAGAGTTGTAAAGTCAGAATTGCAAGATATGTCAGAATTGAGAGTTATAAAGTCAGAATTGCGAGATATAAAGTCAGAATTGTGAGTTATAAAGTGAGAATTGCGAGATATGTCAGAATTGTGAGTTGTAAAGTCAGAATTGCGAGATATGTCAGAATTGAGAGTTATAAAGTCAGAATTGCGAGATATAAAGTCAGAATTGTGAGTTATAAAGTCAGAATTGAGTTGTAAAGTCAGAATTGTGAGTTATAAAGTCAGAATTGAGAGTTATGAAGTCAGAATTGAGAGTTATAAAGTCAGAGTTGTGAGTTATAAAGTCAGAATTGAGAGTTATAAAGTCAGAATTGCGAGTTATAAAGTCAGAGTTGCGAGTTATAAAGTCAGAGTTGCGAGTTATAAAGTCAGAATTGAGAGTTATAAAGTCAGAATTGAGAGTTATAAAGTCAGAATTGAGAGTTAAAAAGTCAGAGTTGAGAGTTATAAAGTCAGAGTTGTGAGTTATTAAGTCAGAATTGAGAGTTATAAAGTCAGAATTGAGAGTTATAAAGTCAGAATTGAGAGTTATAAAGTCAAAATTGTGAGTTATAAAGTCAGAATTGAGAGTTATAAAGTCAGAATTGCGAGTTATAAAGTCAGAATTTCGAGTTATAAAGTCAGAATTGCGAGTTATAAAGTCAGAATTGCGATATATAAAGTCAGAATTGAGAGTTATAAAGTCAGAATTGAGAGTTATAAAGTCAAAATTGTGAGTTATAAAGTCAGAATTGCGAGATATAAAATCAGAATTGCGAGATATAAAGTCAGAATTGCGAGTTTACATCTCACAATTCTGACTTTATAACTTGCAATCCCATGTTATAAAGTCTGAATTGTGAGATATAAACTCATGATTTTGAGAAAAGCTTATATCTCGCAATTCTGAGAAAAAAAAAGGCAAAATTATGAGATAAAGTCGCAATTAACTTTTTAATTTTTTATTTAGTGGCAGAAACAAGCTTCCATATAATGTCAGCTTTACTCTTTAAATCTCATTCTCATCAAGGCTGATTATTTGATCAAAAATACAGTAAAAACAAATATTCTGAAATATTATTGCAATTTAAAATAACGGTTTTTATATAATGTATTCCTGTGATGCAAAGCTGAATTTTCTGCAGCTATTACTGCTAAATAAACCTCTTCAGGATGATACAAGATACTATATTATCAGGTACATAATTCTCAATCACTCTCTTGGGGTTTATTATGTAATGACCATTATCCGTTAATTACATTGTGTATTTTTAGCCTTAATCTGAGGACCTTTTCAAAATTACTTCACACACCACAACAAACCAGACATGATGTCATGCTCTAGGGCTTCACAAATAATAATAATAATACAATCTAATAAAATAATAAAATCTAATATCTACTCCACTTACCCACACAACTGCATGCGGTATGAATGGAAGTCAATGGAGCTCAAAGTTTAGTGTGATCATGGCTTTACCCTGAAAATCACATCAGTCACACACAGTGACTGGAAGACATCAAGAAAGCGCGTACCAGCTTTTCATGGATGTATGCACAAACACATGCACATACATAAATACGAAGGCAATAAGCCATGAGACAGTTTTTGTTACAGTGAATTTACCACGGCTGATGTCAGTCACGATGTGTACGTTTTTGTGGTTTGAAGCAACATTCATATAGAATTCAATTACCATTCAGTTCGCATGTACAGTGGGTATGGAAAGTATTCAGACCCCCTTAAATTTTTCACTCTTTGTTATATTACAGCCATTTGCTAAAATCATTTAAGTTCATTTTTATTCCTCATTAATGTACACACAGCACCCCATATTGAGAGAAAAACACAGAACTGTTGACATTTTTGCAGATTTATTAAAAAAGAAAAACTGAAATATCACATGGTCCTAAGTATTCAGACCCTTTGCTGTGACACTCATATATTTAACTCCGGTGCTGTCCATTTCTTCTGATCATCCTTGAAATGGTTCTACACCTTCATTTGAGTCCAGCTGTGTTTGATTATACTGATTGGACTTGATTAGGAAAGCCACACACCTGTCTATATAAGACCTTACAGCTCACAGTGCATGTCAGAGCAAATGAGAATCATGAGGTCAAAGGAACTGCCTGAAGAGCTCGGAGACAGAATTGTGGCAAGGCACAGATCTGGCCAAGGTTACAAATAAATTTCTGCTGCACTTAAGGTTCCTAAGAGCACAGTGGCCTCCATAATCCTTAAATGGAAGATGTTTGGGATGACCAGAACCCTTCCTAGAGCTATCGGGGGAGAAGAGCCTTGTTGAGAGAGGTAAAGAAGAACCCAAAGATCACTGTGTCTGAGCTCCAGAGATGCAGTCGGGAGATGGGAGAAAGTTGTAGAAAGTCAACCATCACTGCAGCCCTCCACCAGTCAGGGCTTTATGGTAGAGTGGCCCGATGGAAGCCTCTCCTCAGTGCAAGACACATGAAAGCCCGCCTGAAGGACTCCAAGATGGTGAGAAATAAGATTCTCTGGTCTGATGAGACCAAGATAGAACTTTTTGGCCTTAATTCTAAGCAGTATGTGTGGAGAAAACCAGGCACTGCTCATCACCTGTCCAATACAGTCCCAACAGTGAAGCGTGGTGGTGGCAGCATCATGCTGTGGGGGTGTTTTTCAGCTGCAAGGACAGAACGACTGGTTGCAATTGAGGGAAAGATGAATGCGGCCAAGTACAGGGATATCCTGGACAAAAACTCAGGACCTCAGACTGGGCCGAAGGTTTACCTTCCAACAAGACAATGACCCTAAGCACACAGCTAAAATAACAAAGGAGTGGCTTCACAACAACTCCGTGACTGTTCTTGAATGGCCCAGTCAGAGCCCTGACTTAAACCCAATTGAGCATCTCTGGAGAGACCTAGAAATGGCTGTCCACCAACGTTTACCATCCAACCTGACATAACTGGAGAGGATCTGCAAGGAGGAATGGCAGAGCATCCCCAGATCCAGGTGTGAAAAACTTGTTGCATCTTTCCCAAAAAGACTCATGGCTATATTAGATCAGAAGGGTGCTTCTACCAAATACTGAGCAAAGGGTCTGAATACTTAGGACCATGTGATATTTCAGTTTTTCTTTTTTAATTAATCTGCAAAAATGTCAACAATTCTGTGTTTTTCTGTGTTTTTCTGGGGTGCTGTGTGTACATTAATGAGGAAAAAAAAAAAAAGAACTTAAATGATTTTAGCAAATGGCTGCAATATAACAAAGAGTGAAAAATTTAAGGGGGTCTGAATACTTTCCGTACCCACTGTATATCGCTATTAAACAAAGCTCTGAGTTTGGCTCATCATATTTGTTTATATATATACATATAAATACATATTAATAAAAACATTGTTTATTTAAAATAAGCAAAATAAATTAATTAATCAGTTCATTAAATTAATTCAATATTTATTGTGCACTGTCAGATTGTATTTCAAAATATCTTGTTTTGTGCTGCACAGAGGTTTGGAATGACATCAGGGAGAGAAAATAATAATAATAATAAGTAGTATTAATAATAATAATAATATTAATAATAACATATGTCGACATTGGGTGAGCTGCCCCATTAATTTTTTTGGCTCATTTTAAAACAGATTACTGTATATGAAAAGTGTTTGATCATATCTGAACATAAGGTAGAGGCTTTAAACTCATCACTGCAGTCTGAGTCTCTTATGTACTGTCTCATTCAATCACATGCATTTACTCACACGGTTTTCTCTCTCGTTCTTCCTTCAGCTTCAGAGTGATGCCCTGTAGGGAATTGGTTATTGTGAGTCCCTTGCCTGTCTTATTTTCCCTCACTTTCTGTAACATACACACCCACACAAGTTCCTATGGCACACACAATCAAACATGCTCTCGATGGCATTCAGAAAAGACACCGAACACACTATAAACAGATGCAAGACATTGTTTTGATTGGACGACGTACCTGATTTATTATCATTAGCATGAGCTATCCATTCTGTTCTGGTAGTGTCAGCTCTCGCCATGGGAATGCTGGGACATTGGTCCGCAAGGGTGACGGCAGGAAATGAGATCTTGCAGCAGGAACTTATTGATGTATGTAATGCATGGACGTGTTTTCACCTGAGATTAAAGCAGCAGAAAGGAGGGAGGAAACATGGAGCGTGGAAGTGCAGAAAAACGAAAATGCCAAAAGGGCCATTGAGATGAAAGGTTAACTGCCTTCACAAACTATTATTGACCCTAGAATATTACATTAGAAAGGTGTGAGTGCCCTTCTGATGATTTTTACTACTTGTATCAAGTGAGCAAGCGTTGTCTATTGAATAATCTCTCATATAAACCAACAATAGACTTATCATTATGCAGGGAGAATGACAGGGAAAGAATATGGAACAAAATACCCTTAATAAGGATTAGTTCATTTCAGAATTCAAATTTCCTGATAATTTACTCATCCCTATGTCATCCAAAATGTTTATGTCTCTCTTTAGTTGAAAAGACATGAAGGTTTTTGAGAAAAACATTCCAGGATTTTTCTACATATAGTGGACTTCACTGGGGTACAACGGGTTGAAGGTAAAAATTAAAGTTTCAATGCCGCTTCAAAGAGCTCTACACGATCCCAGCCAAGGAATAAGGGTCCTATCTAGCAAAACGATAGGTCATTTTAAAAATAAAAAATGAAAAAATACAAATTTATATACTTTTTAAAGGATTAGTTCACTTTCAAATAACATTTTCCTGATAATTTACTCACCCCCATGTCATCCAAGATGTTCAGGCCTTTCTTTCTTCAGTCGAAAAGAAATTAAGGTTTTTGAGGAAAACATTCCAGGATTTTTCTCCTTATAATGGACTTCAATGGCCTCCAAACGGTTCAGTGCAGCTTCAAAGGGCTTTAAATGATACCAGACGATGAATAATGGTCTAATCCTGGAATGTTTTCATCAAAAATCTTAATTTATTTTCAACTGAAGAAAGAAGGACATGGACATCTTGGATGACATCATCAGACTAGGTAAGCAAGCAAGAACAACAGCGAAAAATGGCAGATGGAGCAATAATAACTGACATGATCCATGATATCATGATATTTTTAGTGATATTTGTAAATTGTCTTTCTAAATGTTTCGTTAGCATGTTGCTAATGTACTGTTAAATGTGGTTAAAGTTACCATTGTTTCTTACTGTATTCACGGAGACAAGACTGTCGTTATTTTCATTTTTAAACACTTGCAGTCTGTATAATGCATAAACACAACTTCATTCTTTATAAATCTCCCCAAAAGTGTGTAATGTTAGCTTTAGCCCCGGAGCACTATCAAACTCATTCAGAATCAAATGTAAACATCCAAATAAATACTATAATCACATTATCCGACGCATACATGCAGTATGCATGATTAACATCTTGTAAAGATTCATTTGAGGGTTATATTAGCTGTGTGAAATTTGTAAATGCACTGTATTATACTCGAGAGCTCGGGGGGCAGGGAGCGCACGATTTAAAGGGGCCGCAGCCTGAATCAGTGCATAGTTAATGATGGCCCAAAATAGGCAGTTAAAAGAATTTATTTTAAAAGATCTATGGCGTATTTTGAGCTGAAACTTCACAGACACATTCAGGGGACACCTTAGACTTATATAACAACTTGTAAAAACTGGTTCTAGGGCACCTGTAACTACAAATGCTCATCTTAAACTAGCTCTGCGATGTGCCAGGCATTACGTAATCAGGTTGAAAAGGGTCACACGTGACGTAGGCAGAAGTACTGCAGTAGGGCAAAAAACTCATTTTATCCTCAAACTTCAAAATCGTCCGACATTGTTGTTTTACATTTTTTTGTAAGAGCGTTTGACTTAGTCTTTACACGTTCACTTTGTAAACACTGGGTCGGTACTTCCACCTACGTCACATGTGACCTTTCCAACGTGATTATGTAATGCAGTGTTTTTTTCTTTCTGAAAATAGCCAAATCTTCTGTAAATGCCTTGTCGGAAAATCAATTAGAAACTATGGTAACAGTGAACATCCTCAGTAAACGACAAAAAGTTTCCTGACCCTTCTTTCCATTTGTGTTAGCTCTGCTTTTAGATGCGCATAACATGTTTTAAGTTAATTGAAGTAGGATTTATGATTCCTCAATTAAATGCAAAATCATTCACATGACCAAAAAACAAGACCATAATTCAAAACTTAGTGAGGATTTTAAAATTCATAGACACGCACAACTGGCTGTTGTATGAACACCTCACTCTTTAGTGCAGATCTGGGAGTTGCAGGAATCAGATTGAAGCATAAAGTCATTTATAGGGTCATGTGCTAACAGTAGGCTTTACATAAATATCATACAGGCTTATGTATATCTGGGGGTCTGATAGTTATACAAAGAAAAGGAAAGAAGAAACAAGCAGAGCAATCAAACTCCTAAAAGCCCCTTGGAACAGCCAGCCAGCAGTGTCATATACATCCCCTTAATATATCCCCTTAAACTAGCCTCTGATAAACTGCTTGATTGGTGCTGTCATTTTCATTCATTTTAACATCACAACAAAAACAACAATACAGTAAATAAATGTGGACAGTTTGGTCACCCATCATTAGCTGCGCTTGTTAACACATAAAAGCAAGATCAGCTGCAAATTACCATCAAGAAGTATTAGTAAATAAAACTTCATTTAGCAAACACTTACACAAAGAGCCTTGATTTTGGTTTGTGTTTATAAAAACACAAACTTAGTGGCACTTAAAATGTCCAAAATGATCTAGTGATGGTGATGATTTGTTTTTAAGACGTGCAAAATAGCACATCTTGTCAGTTTGTTTAATAAAACATGCAACACAATACTCAACTTTAAGACAGAAAACAAAACTACTGACAATTTATGTCCACCTATTTCAGTCTTTTAAGAATCACAGTTTAAAGGGTTAGTTCACCCAAAAATGAAATTTCTGTCATTTATTACTCACCCTCATGTCGGTTCACACCTGTTAGATCTTTTGAACATAAATTAAGATATTTTGATGAAATCTGAGTTTTTTTTTGTCCTCTATAAAAAGCAACAAAATGATCATCATTCAAGTCCAGAAAAGTATTAAAAACATTGTTAAAATAGTCAACGTGACTACAGTGGTTCAACCTCAATATTATGAATATTATGAAGCGATGAGAAAAAAACCTCTCAGATTTCATCAAAATATTTTCATTTGTGTTCCGAAGATGAACGAAGGTCTTACGGGTGTGGAATGACATGAGGGTGAGGAATTAATGACAAAAATTTTATTTTGGGGTGAACTAACAGAATCTGAGAAGTTAATGGGTGTCTCTAATACATCTCACACCTGTTTTTATATAATAAATCTGTATTGTCGTTAGGTCGTCAAGAAATATTTAAGAAATTATACTTTAGCAAGGATGCATAAAATTGATCAAATTGACAGTAAAAGACTAGTAATAATGGATTTACACCTATTCATTTCATGTGTTCTTACTGATCGGATAGCTATCTGATTTGTTAAAACAGTACATTTTTCAAACATAAATGTGTCTCCACAAAACAAATATAAATCAAATGTTCAATTTTGACACTTTATTTAAATTTAACAGATTTTGCATCAACGAAAGCAAAAGATATGAACTGCATTTTAGTCATCATCAGCTAATTTCAAAATCAAAGACCGCAATTGGAGAGAGAGCGGCATCAGCACTAGATAATTTAGTCTCACTACTTATAATGAAGATGATTGTGTCCCCATTTATTTTTTACCATTTTGGGAGGAGTAAAATTTAAAAATGTTAAAAAACCAGATGCATTTACACTATCTGGAATCAGTCTCAAATCACCTCCTGAAGTGGTTTGAATGATAGATTTAAATCCACATGAAAAGTGTTTCGGAGGGCATTTACACCTGGTCTTTTTATGATTGGGTATCTATCCAGTCAGAGTAAACACATGAAGTGACCAGGTGTAAAAAATTCCCAATGTTACAAAAAGATTTGGTATCACTTTATTTTACACAAATTACATGTAGTTAATGTAGTAATAACTATAAATTATGCATAATTGCATGCGACTAAACCAAACCCTAATCCTAACCCTATAGTAAGGTAATAGGAAAATGCAGAAATGCTATACATTTAAATATTCAGATTAGTGTCACAATATTGATAACCCCAAAAAAGATGATAATATCCTAAATAATCCAGCCCCAGTAACTATGGATACTCCAATACCTTAACATTTGTTGCAACCCATCATTGAACAGAATTTTTTTTTTTTTGGTTTTCATAAAAAGAGGGGTGTAAGACAGTCCAGTCTGCAGGAAGTGCAGATCAATAGTAAGTACTTTAGTACAGCTATGGTTACAAACTCTCAATCCACTTCCTTACACTTATGTTATCAGTGTGAATTATTGGCCAAAAAGTACAAAACACAAAGTTAAGCAAGTTAAAAATGAATTTGTGTAACATAACAAAGGCTATTTATTATGTTTTACATTTCAGTAGCTCTCAAGATGTTATCATGAATTCTTTTGGCCATGATATTAATGTAGTGATCTGACAATGCAACAGTCCTACACTAATTATTACACCTTTAATTGGATGGTTTATAAAAATGTGATTAATGTGGAAGACTTTGGCATGTGATTGTGCATTAACAAATCTTCTTTTGTTCAAATAATTATTTGGAATGCAATTCATTCACATATTTCCCAAGGGTTCATCTATATTCCTAATGTGGGGAAAGTTGTCTCGCTTGGACCACTTTTAAACAACTTTTTAAATATATATTAGAAGTTAGTTTTAGCTAATGTCCCATTTCTGCATGACTAGAGGAGAACTTGAAAAGTGGCACAGCTTACCACACTCTCCTCCATGCCAAAAAAGAAAAGTAATCCAGGTTAAATTAAACGTAATCAAGCTCACCACTATCTGCCTCCTATATGTGTCAGCTGGACTGAAAGAGAAGACGACAGAGAGAGAGACTCATTCTGTTCTCCCAGAGTTGACTGTGTGGTCCCTCTGTTCATAGAAAGAGAGACAGATTGCCATTCCATCCCACAACACGACCTCATCCATGGAATAGTGATTAGCCAATCAGCATTCCGGTCACATGAGCTCCACTATCAATGAGTGAGTGAGACAGAGCGAGAGATAGTGAGCCATGCAGAGAGAGAGCGAGCGAGAGACAAGGTGGAAAAGGGTGGGCTGCAGGTTCGATGGAGAGTGGGAGGGAAGAGCAAGAGGAGGAGAGGGGAAGGGGAGGCTCGGGAATGTTGATGCAAAGTACTGACAAATGCGGAGATGAAGCATTAAGCATGACTGATGAAGATGTATGGTGAGTGCACATGCGCGCACACACTCCATCACAGATAATGCCACACACTGCAGGACGCCTGTGAGGCTTCACACATGTAAATTCATGCACATTCACTGTGTTGACTCATACGGACGCACAGAAGGCAGAAGGGGGAGGAGGGAACGGACCGACAGGTTCACACGCTTGTGCAGATGTGGACACAGGATGAATGTTCAGTTACCATAGTTGCCAGGGTTGCGGTTTTTCCGCACAGTTGGGCTATTTTGAAAATGCAGTCGCTGGAAAAATTACACAGGGTTGCGGTTTTTTTGGGCTACTTTTAGAATGTACCGCTGCTGCCAAAATGTTAATCTGTAGGCAAAGGAAATGAAAATCGATCCTTTTACTAATGTGTATATCCTTGAAATGGATACCTGGCAACCCAAGGACAAAGGACAGACGGTATGGGGGGACGTTTCATGTCAC